>NC_000082.6:50566574-50581574 GCF_000001635.26 Mus musculus
CTTAAAAATAGCATTCTCCCTACCTCCACACTATCACCACTACCCCAGAGCTACACCAAGAAGCTTTTATAATAAATTATCTGAAATGTTTCTAACGGCTCTTCTCTCATAGGGAGAACAATACCCTCATGTACAAAAATCTATATCTCAGCTAATGGCTAAGGATTACACTGAGTACAGGCATAATGAGGTCACTGTATTTGCTTGATATAAGGATAGTCCTCTTTAGTCTTTTGGGCCTAAGTGTCAGAGTGGTTATTTCTCTGTGTTAAAAATTCTATATTCTTCTTCCCTACTAATAAAAAATTCCATTAAAATAGAACTCTGGCTATAATCTCTAACCCTGGAATCAGTTGTGTAGTTCATTTCTACTCCAAGTTGACATTACATACATACACACACACACACACACACACACACACACACACACACACGTGCGCACGCGCGCACACATCTATATTTTTCCTTTAAAAAACTTTGGGTAATGTCTGATTCATACCAATTCCTATTATTATTATTATTATTATTATTATTATAAATTTGTTACTAAATTAGTTGGGTTAATTGATTTCCTATCTTGTTATGAAATGAACTAAAATAAGTGTCTATGCTACGATAAGTTATATCTTGTAGTAGCCATTGAAATGAAAATTTGGAGGAAACTGTACTACAAGTAACGTTGTTTGAAGTAATAAAGTATGAAGCAAATTACTTATCGAGAAGCACGAGGTTTTTTTTTTTTTTTTTAATACAAGCATTAGATTCTTTTTCTCTGCTCTTTGGACAGGAGAGGGATGAGACTCTCCACTAATAGTAGTCTCTGAGCCACTCAGAACCGGAACTCTAAGTCCTCCCTCCTGTTAGAACTATTATGAGTTCATTTTTATTGTTTGCATTACAACCATCATCAGTGACTAATTATTATCCTTGGCACTCAAGATGAGTGTTAGAGAAAATAAGACGTTAAAAAGGAAGGTAACAGGATGAAAGCTTTAGATAAGCCTTAAGAGATGTTAGCAGGTCGCCTTTCCTGAGAGCTTAATATGCAGCAGACAGAGCCCTAAAAGCTTTAGTGTTGTATTAATATATAAGGCAGAGATTAATTCTGAAATTTCTAATAAGAAAAACCAAGGCACAGAGAGAATAAGAAACAGCCTAATCCCAAATTGACCAGTGTGATTTTAGAACACACAGTGTTGTTCCGTGATCAACTGCAGCTGTTAGACCACAGTGTCTTCTAATTGCAAAGGCTGCTAGAAAGTTTATATTTGCCCCAACACTCCTGTATTTTAGGATGTCTGTTGTGTGATGCAAATGATTAATTATTTATGATTTTTGAAATACAGAGAGATATTATAGAGAAATTAAAACTGGGTCAAAACCTATCATAAAAATAAGAAGGTAAAGTTTTAAAGACATATAGTTAGTGGTATATATGGAGCACTTGGATCAGGACTCCTCCCACCCCATCTTATAGCTCTTTGGGGTGTAGTTCAAGTTGTAGATATTGGTGGTGGATACCACTTCCAAGATGCCGTTCTGTGGTTTGTTTTATTGCTTTGCTCAAACCCAGAGATGGAGAAAATTTACAATGATCTGATCAGGAGCCACATTTTTTTTTTGAAGTAGTGATTTGTCAATAGTGACTGCTAAAACATGTATGTCTATGTCATGAAACTTGCATGCTAAATGATACCATGAAACTCACAAATCATTGATGTTTCAATCCAAAGAAGTGAATGTATTCTTTTTGGAGGTAGAAGATGTAGGAAAACAAATTCTCAGCTGGGGGTGCAGGCACAGCTCTGTTCTCTCACCCGAGATGGGTGGGACGTGGGTTTAAGGCCAGTTTGTCCACAGAACAAAACTGGCAGAATAAAAAAGAAAGAAAAATAATTCACTCATTAATTTCCTATTTATTTCCTTCAGTGGAGAAGAAAAAATATAATCTATTTTACACTCATATCTACTGCTCACTGCTGTTTTGTGTGTGGCTTGCTCTCGTGCTGCTATGTATTCAAATGCTAAATTCTATACCACGATATCTGATTGCCCCATATCCCATTGAATTTCTAATGTATATTCACTATCAATAGAAGTTTCTTGAAGGAGTCACCACTATGCTATAAACACTGTACTGGAATTTCTACTTTTACTGTGCAAATTTCTCAGAAGGGTAAGCCTATTTCTGTTGCAGTCTATATAGACTGGAAATAAAAATATTAAATCTTTTAAAAATTGTACATGGACCACTCTGAGTTCAGAAGTTATGATGGTCTGGTAGCAAGGAGAATAGATTTTACAAATTAGGAATAAATTGTCCTTAGAGCAAAAACTTTTTGCCTCTGTTTAAATCCTAACTTGTTTGTAGCATATGAGAACAGGTTGTAGCCCTCCTCCAGGCTCAAGCCCATTTCTCCTTGGGCATATCTGGAAGTATTGTAAGCAATTTGCAGTGCTACAGTGATTTTAAATAAAGGAGAATAATTTGAAAGTATCAATATGCTTTAATTTTTGCAATTTAGAGTACTTAGAAATATCCATTTGCTTCAAGGGGAGATTATGATATGGGATTACATAAATTATATCAGAAGTGCATAGAAAAAGAGCCACTTCTGGCTCTAAAATCAAAAGAAGATTTTAAGTAAAACAATAGTTTGGAAGATAATAGCTCATAGGAAAAAGATTATAAAAATTCCCTGAGGGTGTTAGAAAGAATGGAGCCTCAAGAACTCAGAATTTAATACTTCTTCTCTAGTGTAAAATGATTTCTCTTTCTGACTCATATCGTGAGGCTTTCTTCACAAAGCCGCTCTCCTCTGAGACATGCAGCTAGAGAATAGCCCTCAGCTTCCCTGACAGGTACAGTCATATCAATGAATCCTACTCAGTAGAACCGAGGAAGAAATGGTTTGCATGACAGTGCCTGGCCTATTTCATAGCAGCCTTATATGTAGGGTTCTGCAAAGATCAAGAGAAATCCAGAATGACATCATGGAAGAAACCTTGCCTCTGACAAAACAGGCAGATGGCTGGCCAGGAGTGTCCATACTGAACTGTGACAATATGAAAAACCAAACACAGGGTATGACAGGTATATTTGTTTCAGCAGCAAATGTCCTCTTAACTAATATAAAGATATGATTCAAAGCATATGGAACCCTCCTCCTATTGGTTGCAAAGGATCGTGAAAAGGCATGTTGGGGAAAGGCAAAGGAATAGCGTCAGGGAAAAGTTCTGATTAGCCTTCTGTAGGCCTTGGCTTGGACAGTGACTATATCAAAATAACAAGGCTCAGCTAGTTACAAAGGACTAGAGGACAGATTTCAGATTTTTCTATTTCTCTTTTTGGAATAGAAATATAAATAGAAAATATCTTTTGGATATTTTCTTGTACCCTTGAAATGGAATGCAATGTTCTTAAATTGGCAGGCTGGGGACATCGCCAGTGTTTTTTTTTGGGGGGGGTTCTGTGAAAAAAAAAAGAGGCACAGTGAGTAAGAGAGCAGGGTTCTGGGGTTAGTAGCCTGAAGTGTGGGTATGATTTCGTATGATTTTGTATGATTTTTATGATTATGAAGTTTTTATTACTGTGATAGAATACCATGACCCAAAGCAACTTGGGTAGTAAAAAAGTTATTTGACTTACATATCCCAGGCAATAGTCCACTGAGGGAAGCCATGACAGAAACTCAGGCAGTTTCCATGCTTGAATCCATGAGAGATTGTTGCATATTGGATCTTCATGGCTTGGCAGCCTTCTTCTACAACTCATCACCCACAGTGATCTGGGCCTTCCTACATCAACTATTGATGAAGACAATGTTTAACAGGCTTGCTCAGAGTCCAGTCTGGTGGGAGCATTTTCTCCATTGAGGTTTCTGCTTTCCCAATGGTTCCAGTTTGGATTAAGATGACCAAACAAACAAAAAACAAAAAACAAAAACAAAAACAAAAAAAACCAAACCAGACAACAACAAACTAACAAGGATGGTATGTGTTGTGCCCAAGTATGTATTGTATGTGTATGTTTGAAGATTCTTTAACTAGAGAAGTGAGAAATATTCAGGAAAGGGCCCTGAGTGTCATTGCTGCTCCCCCCAAACAGACCAAGTTTCAAGTCTTAAGAATGTCCTAACATCAGCTTCAAACTTCAGGATGCTAAGCAGTCAAGTGGTGACTGAAAGAACTTGCTGTAGAGACAGAGGCAACAGACTGCTGTCTGGAGGATACATGAGCCATGAGGCTCCTCATATTTGAGCAACAAGAAATGGGAGGGGCAGAAATAGGAAGGAAAAAAGTCAGTTCTGGTGGCTCAGGTCTGCAATCCTGGTATGGGGCTGAAGTAGGAAGATTGCCTCAAGTTCTACACTGGTCTGAGCTATATAGTGAGCTCTAAGTTAGCTTGAGCTAGAGAGGGAGAGAGAGAGAGAGAGAGAGAGAGAGAGAGAGAGAGAGAGAGAGAGAGAGAGAGAGAGAGAGAGAGAGAGAGAGAGAGAGAAATCGGAAACATGCCAAACCCAATCAAGGAAAGGAGATTTCAAAACCAAATAGATAAGGAATTACATTCTGACAGGCTGAGCATTCAATTTGAATGGAGGTTTAAATTGCTGCATTAGGGTCATAGAACATTCACTAGGTATGTTCTAGAAACTGAAGGAATCACATACTGCTTAAGTCTCAGTGTCTCTTGTTGAGTCACCTGCTTTCTGCTTTCACTTATGGTTTGTATTATTACCAATGCATGTTTTCTACACAGGTTAACGGGATTCAGCGTCATGCTTTTCTACATAAACACCTCACGTATTGATCATGTCAGTCTTTCTTCGTCTAACCCCACTTGTGTTCCTCTTTCTGTCTCATCTTGCCCATTTGCCCATTTTCCTTTCTGTAACTATCCCTCTCTACTCTTTCTCTCAAACAAAATCAACCCTTCTATGGAGGCTAAAGATAGCCTCCCTTCTGTCAAACCTTCTTTCCCTCCCTCCCTCCTACCCTTCCTTACTTCTTTCTTGCTACCCTGGGGATTGAACCCAGGATCTCATGCGAGGACTCTGCCATAGCGCTGCCTCTGGCTTTCAGGATGGGTAGGAGGTATTACGGTTACGTTGTATTCACACAGAACTTTTGTTCAGTTACAGAATATCAATCTGTCAAAAGATTCTAATTCCTTAGAGAGGCTATTTGATTCACAACAATATAAACTACATCAGAGAGAAAGAAAAGAAGCAAGCAAAGAAACAAAATCCTCTTAGTTAAACCAGTCTATACTTTAACCCTAGTGCTTTGGAAGCAGAGGCAGATGGATCTCTGTGAGTTCAAGGGCAGCCTGGGCTACATAGAGAAACCTTGTCTCAAATGACAACAGCAGCAACAACAATCCTGAATTTAGCTAAACCGGAAGCAGAAAACATAGAAGAATAAATCTTAATATAATTAAATTTAGTTTGGAATGACTGTCAATCTTAAAAGAGTCAAGACTACAGACACTGGTGAAAAGCTAAATATATCTGCCCAGTGACCAACAGTGATTTAAAATTGTCTCTCTGCATCCTGTATTTGTCAAGAAGGTTTAGATGCAAATTCTGATTTAAGTACTGAAACAACACGAGTAAGTGATGTCTCAGTTAATTTTTAATAAACTGTGTATATTTAGATTAGTGCTTCTAAATTCCCTCGAGAGCTCTTATAAATATGAATGGTGTGTCTTAAGATCAAGGACCTCCTAGACAACAGAACATGAGTTTATTACGGCTCCCCCTCCTTCGGGATCTTGTCTCTGCTTTGCCAATGATTCCATCATTCTTCCCAAAGTCTCAGTGGATAATCCAGCTCCGTTGAGCAGCTCCCACCTGAAGAACTGTACTGGGCTTCTTTAAATTCTGCATCTAACTTGCATTTCTGCTTAGCCTGCTTTTTCTCCTACTCTCAAATGCAGTTTTCCTGGCTAACTCTCCTTGCTACAAGACAGAACTCAGACATTCGACTTTGGAGTGAAGTCTTCCTGACTCTGTATCAACTCCCCAGTATACCCTGCGCTTGTCCCTGGCACTGCGCTTTCAGTGCCGTCTTATATTTCTACTTGCAGCGATTCAACAACACACAAACAAAAGCAAACATATTCCTCGTGCAGCATGGCCCCTCCACGGGAGCCAAGTTCTTCATCTGGTGCTTAGCTGAGGAAATTACGATCTGTTTCCATGCAGCGGGTGTGTGATCACACCGCCTGTGAGAACTATACTGACTCATTACAGTTTGCTTTAGAGAGTTTCAGGACTCTGGAAAAAAGGGGGGGGGGGCGGGGGGGCGGAAACTCATTCTGTTTGAAGCAGGATGAAATATGATACAGAAAATCAGCCCTACGTACTTCTGAGAATTGGAAACATTTACAGCCGAATCTTCCTGATGCTCCAGAGGCCAGGTTGCTGTTCTTAGGAGTCCACTTCCGAAATGATTGCGTTTAACAGTGCAATGCCTATACGGAGCAGAGGAAACCCTGAGTGACTCCCGAAGGTATGTGTATTGTAGACATGGGTGCACAAATGACAAAGACCAAGGCCTTGGGCCCATGGTAAATTGGCAAAGCTGTCCACATATGGACCAGGTTCAAGAGGGATGACCAAGGTTTCCTTATGGTGCAATTGTAAGTGACCAGTGTACTCAAAAACTAGCAACAACAGCTTCTTCCTCCCAGATGTTTACAGTCTGAGACTGTTCCTGCGAAAACTTCCAGGAAACTAGCCAACATCTGCCCCATACTGTACCAAACAAACATACCTGGGTTCTTGGTTGCATGGATAGTAGGTGCCACTTCATCAGAGTGTGTACACCCCACTTGACTCTAGTGTATTGTTGCTCTTAGTCAGGGTTCCAGGGTTCTAAACAGTTCACATTGAGAAGCCATTGAGTAGTTAACGTGAGGAGTCATTGGTGAGTGTTTACATTTAAAATGATTATTTTCTTTGTCATGTGAAATAAGGGTTTGAGGCAAGGAAAGGTAACTTAGAGAGGAAACCTGCTAGAAAATAAATTATGTGGGCTCAGGCAAGAGATTGGGGCGACTTAAATTGGCAAAGGTTAGAGAGAGAAGGCAAGGCCAAGTAGATTTGGTGTTTGGTTATTTTGGCAAGGGTGGGAGGTAAGGGAGACACTGAAGGAGGAAGAGATGCTTAGTATGGCTCTGACTGGAACATGGAAAAGGATGCTGGTGCCATTTACTATGGGAGGAAACCCTAGGGAACAGGCAGTTTTTGAATAAAGCTAATGACAGAAAACCTGTGTCCTTTGTGTTTTTCTTGAATCTATAGATGACTTTGGATTTCTTTTATCCAGTGATTGTTAACCATGAACAGTCTCTCAACCTTCCCATAGGGGACCTTTGGCAATGTCTGAACCCATTTTTTTGATCGTCACTACTTCAAAAGCAGGTGGGTGGCTTTGCCCTTGGTGTCTTATTAGGTAAAGACCTGGGATGTTCTTGAGTCTATTACAATGCAAGGGAAGGTCACCTGAAACAAAGAATTACATGGCACAGAATGTCACAAGGACTGATGTTGAAAAATGTGCTCTAATTATTTCTCGCTCTTACTTCTGTCTGCCATAATATTCTCCTGTCAATAAATCAGAGCCCTTGAGGATGTGAACATGGCCAGAATTTAAGCCCTCATCAGTCTTCTTTCTCTTTGGTAGGGCTTCCCCCCGTAGTCTCTCATTACATGCTAATCATTTTCTTCACACATGCATTAGTAATGGGCCTCTGAGACTCAGGCTGGCCTTTAAGTCTCCCTTGGAGAACATAGTGGAAGAAAATTTTAGATGTCACATTTTCACTTTTTTTTCCCCATACTTAATTTCACAGTTCTAGATTTGAAATTAAAATTTCATCCCATTTAGATAATGCTTCAAGAGAATGACAAATGTTATTCTAATCTATTTTGAATGTTGGTGGGCAAAAAATGCTCATTTTATTGAAGTTGAATTGAATTTTGTCTTATTTTTCTTCTTTAAAAAATACATGACAAGTGAATAGCTGGTGGTTTTTCCAAGAAAGATTAAGTTAGCCAGTTATCTTAGCCTGGGAGAGGTAGTTCTTAGTGCTTCTTAGCCAGGAAGAGACTCTCAACATTCCCATGGGGGACTTTTGGTAATGTCTAAATACATTTTTGATTGTTACTATTTCGAAAGTGGGTGGGTGGCTTTGCCCTTGGAGACTATTATGTAAAGACCTGGAAGACCCAGGAGTTCAAAATCACCCTTAATGGCACAGTAAGTTCCAGGCCAGACTGAACTACATTAATAAACAATGCAACAAAACCCAACCCAAACAATGACATAAATAAATAAAGAAAAATCTGTCCTTAAAATGAACTTTCTAGAAAAATCCAGAACTTCTTTTAATTTTGAGAAATTTGTTGAATCTTAAAATTATATTCTTGGGAAAGTGTAAATATAATTTAATAATTACCACAGTTATTTACCATACATAGGTAAGGCCTGTGTCTAGTATCCAGCCAAATATATTGCTGAACATAACAGGGTAACTGGATTTGCAATTATACCCAGTTTAGTTTTCCAGCAAGTCTTACTGAGTACAGACTCTTCTTGGCTGCTGTTCTTTGAGAATATACTAGTAGACAAGTTATACCTAGCCACTCTTCTCGTGGAGCTTGCCCAATAAAGTCAGATCTCACAGATATCAATGGGGATTTCATTATGAAATCACAGGGTGGTGTAAGAGTTAATATAAATCCCCATACTATTTATAATCTAATCAGGGAGATTTCCGTAAGAAAGTAGTAATTAAACTCATACCCGAAAGCCGTGCACAGTGGAAGGAACAGCACCCCTGGCAGAGCACATGTAACACCCTCAGGCAAAAGTCAGCTGATTTTATTCAGAAAACACACAGAAGGATTTGGGAGGTAACACTTCATGTTGAGAAGCCATTGAATAGTTTGAGTGGAAAAATTATATGATGAGAATTTACATGTAAAATGATTCCTTTTTATTGTCATTTGAAAAATGGGGTAGAGGTTAAACAAAAAGTGGTCTAGAGGGAAAATCATTTAGAAATAAATCATGTGGGTTCAGGCAAAAGAGGAGGGTGATTTAAATTAGAAAAGGAAGAAGAGAGGAGGCAGGACCAAGTAGATTTGGTGATTGATTATTTTGGCAGGGGTGGGGGAGCTAAGGGAGACACTGAAGGAGAAAGAAATGCTTAGTAAGGCTTTGGCTGGAACATGGGGAAAGATGCTGGTACCATTTACTATGGGAGGAAACCCTAGGGAACAGGCAGTTTTCTATCAAGATAGTTAAAGATCATAAATTTATTTGAAAGCACTCCATATTAAAAATTCTTAAAACACATTTCAATGTGGTACGGAGAGCTACTGTAAGGATTCGGAACTATGTTTCTACAATGAAGAATGATCTGGATTGAAGATGGTATGTTGGGAGACTGACTACAGATGACAATGGAAGATAGGAGAGAAGATGAGCTCTCTTCAAGAGAGAACGTGGAGAGAGCTACATGCAGGCTCAAGATATGAGCAAAGACACAAGAAACGCTGAGCAGAAAGGAAGTGTGTAAAGAAAACAGATGTCAGAGGATAAACAAGGGACTTATGTGCATCCATGTGTCTTCTTTTAACCAAGGAGAAAAAGGATATCTAGAATTTCCCAACAGACTTCTGCTTACATCTGGGGCCAGAAGATGATAGGAGTCTAGGAGAGAATGACTTTAGCTGGAGACTAGGTAGGAGAGTATGGAATAGCCTTTGTGCAGTGCAACCAAGAATATTACTCAACAATAGTAGGGGAAGGAGGCATGATAAGGGAAGAGTGGTATTTAAAGGAACTGAACTCATTGAACCATACAGTAAAAGCAATGAAAGATATGGCCAGGGCATTAGGCAGAACTGGAAATACCAGGATGATATCGGGGTGGGGGGAAGAAAGACAGAAAGAAAGAAAAGAAAAGGAAAGAAAAGAAAAGAAGCAAAAGCTATACGGAAACAGACTCTGTAAGAACCTGTCCTACTTTATCCGTAAGTCCATTATTAAGAACTTAGCACAGATAGCACATTGTAAATGGTCACTGACTTAATGAACAAATGAATCATGTAAGAACATGGAAGCCGGGCAGTGGGGGCGCATGCCTTTAATCCCAGCACTCGGGAGGCAGAGGCAGGCGGATTTCTGAATTTGAGGCCAGCCTGGTCTACTGAGTGAGTTTCAGGACATCCAGGGCTACACAGAGAAACCCTGTCTGGAAAAAAAACAACAAAAAACAAACAAACAAACAGAACATGGGTGAGAAGCCTGGTAGTGGTGGTGCATGCCTTTAATCCAGCGCTCAGGTGTTGGAGATTGGTTCTAACGCTTTGATTCAACCAGGAATCTGCATGTCCAGACACTGAAGGTCCTTTTTTTCAATTGGGCTTTGATAGATCAATAAAGATGTCAATTGGGCATGGGGATGGAACACTTAGAGTTGCAGAGAGGAACAGGAAAGAGAGAATCGTCATGACTCATGGAGGAAGAATGGGACGCAGGAGTGGCAGGAAATAAAACCAGCCATTTGAGACTTCCAGTAAGTAGCCACTGGTCAGTTCCTGGATTTGGCCTTGGGTAGCAGGAGAAGGTTTAGAAGTACCAGCCTTTGTGGTAGCTAAGGCATTTTAAAGATAAGCTAATGTGTGTGCATCTTTCATTCGAGGATCCAAAGATAGCTCCTGGGCAGGTTTGAAACTTTGATCCGCGGAGAGCCCAAAGCAGTGTAGCTAAAAGCTCACTGCTACTCTCAGGAGGCAGAGGGAGCCTGATCTTTGAGTCTGAGTCCAACCTGGTCTACAGAGCTAGTTCGAGGAGAGTCAGGGCTGCACAGAGAAACCCTGTATCAAAACAAAAATGGGAAAAAAACATCCCAAACAACAACAACAACAACACCCACAACCCCCAAAACAAACAAACACACACACAAACACAACAACAAAACAAAAAGAAAGAAGATGCTGAGAAAAAAAAAATCACTCCACAGAGTGACTATGCCTCCCATTCTGTATTTTCAAAACATACATTGAATAAAGGGTTAATTAACATGAGAAAATCAATAGCAAGAAAACAGAAAATGTGCAGAGGACTTTCACAGGTATTTCCCAAAGGCTGGTATTTCCCAAATGGCTAAGACATATGAGAAACATTTTCCTTGAGCTATCACTTCCCTGTTAGAAAGAGAAAGTGGGGGTCAAAGCAAATTTGCACACCATTAGCATGAATGTAGATTAGTGAAGCCAATGATTGTGGAAAACACAGCTGGATGCTCCTAAAAAAATAAAATTACCATTGAGATCCCAAGCAAATGTAGAGTACATTTCAAGAAATGGGAAGAAATTGAGGTGGTGAATATGTGGATTAACTTGATTCAGCCATTCAACCTTGTGCATATATCAAAACATTACATGAGACCCCATAAATGATTTAATTATGATTTAATGAAATACAATACCAATTGGTGAGATAAAACCAAGGTAACAGACATAGGAATATAGTACTTCCTTGTTCAATTTGCAACTTACTTATTCTGTTGGCATTGGGGCTATCTTGACTAATTAAAATGGTTACATTTCACAGGCTGGGAGCAGGACACACCCTCTTTCATTCCTTTTCCAGTGTCTGTCCCTGAAAGGGAGACCTGTTTACAAGAAACATACACAATAGTAGAGTTGAAGATGGAGATATGTTTTAAAGCTTTGCCAGCTGAAGTTCTTACCACTTAGGGAGACTGCAGAACACTGTGTGAGATGAGTATGAGGAGCAAGCCAGCTTGTCACGTCCATGAACGAGTGTCTTCTCCTTAGAGGGTATTTTGTACTTGCAGTTAGCAAGGGAACTGAATACTTGCGAAAATCTCATTCCTGACTGAGAATTCCATTTGTCTCTGAGCTGAGCTGGTTTTAATAGAAAGGAGAGAATGAGTGTACCTTGTGCTTTGCCTCACGCAGATGAGTCACAGTGACGTGAATCTTGACAATTTTTGTTCAATCTTCCTTAGTCTGCTTAGTCATGCACATCCCCGAAGTTATCAGTATATTGAAATTAATTTTACCAATGTGAAGATTCAAAACTCCATTTTTTGTTTGTTTTAGAGGACATAGGGGAACTAAGCAAGCTCTTATCTCAGATTTAGTAATTTAACCAAATCTGAAATTTTTTATATTATTTGACAGTGGCTTTTTTCCTTTTTTCTTTCCTTGCACTTCATTGTTGTAGATGACAGAGTTGTAATCAGTGTTTCTATAAAACATGCTTATTCATTTTCAGTGAACTATAAAACAGATGAAAAGGCTCTTCTCTGCTTCCTGAGAAAAATTTGAAAGTTAATTTGTCTGTAGCCACAAAGGGACCAAAATATTAGAACAAATAAAAAGAAGAAAATTAGATTAAGACTGCTTTTGATATCTTTTCTCAGTGTGGACAATTCTTTCTTCCATTGAGAGGCGATGAGAAAAAAAATCCGATAAGTAAAATCATGTACGGCTCAGGCTATATTCTCCTCACTAAATTATAGCTAGCTCTGCTCACTTGCTTTTGAAATTCAAACTAAGGAAACTTCAGTGGTTTTCATTGCACAAAATAAATTCTATTCCTGAACTTTATTCTGTATACGGATGGGAAAAATCAAAGAAATGAAGTTTAAAAAAAAAAAAAAAAAGAGCTAACCCCCAACCAAAATGGAGAAAGTAAGTGTGTGTTTGAGACCTACCCTAGAGAACTACACTGGAGTTAATCAGAATGGATCAGATGAATACATTTAAGCAGACACATACAGAGGACAAACGGAAGCTGAAGTGTGGTATGGGTCTAAGCTGGAAAGAGGAATTAGGGCCTAGGGAAGAACAAAAGACGTGAGGGATGAGGAATGAACAAAGAACGGGAAACAGGAAGTTGGAGCAGGAAGCTAGGGATAACTGAAGGGACAAGGGTGTGTGTGTGTGGGAGAGCAGATACGAGTGCGTGTGGATTCAAAATGTGTGCAAGAGAAGAAGATCTACGCTTGAACGTAACCTTGTTTGGCAGACAGCTACTCGTGTGACCACATGTGCTGTCTATGAAAGGATGGACCATGTAGAGACTGCCATATCCAGGGATCCACCCCATAATCAGCATCCAAACGCTGACACCATTGCATACACTAGCAAGATTTTATTGAAAGGACCCAGATTTAGCTGTCTCTTGTGAGACTATGCCGGGGCCTAGCAAACACAGAAGTGGATGCTCACAGTCAGCTATTGGATGGATCATAGGGCTCCCAATGCAGGAGCTAGAGAAAGTAGCCAAGGAGCTAAAGGGATCTGCAACCCTATAGGTGGAACAACATTATGAACTAACCAGTACCCCGGAGCTCTTGACTCTAGCTGCATATGTATCAAAAGATGGCCTAGTCGGCCATCACTGGAAAGAGAGGCCCATTGGACTTGCAAACTTTATATGCCCCAGTACAGGGGAACACCAGGGCCAAAAAGGGGGAGTGGGTGGGCAGGGGAGTGGGGGTGGGTGGATATGGGGGACTTTTGGTATAGCATTGGAAATGTAAATGAGCTAAATACCTAATAAAAAATGGAAAAAAAAAACTGCTTCAAAGGAAGAGAGGGAAAGACAGGGAAACAGGGAGAAAGGCAACAAGAGAGAAGCCTACCTGTAAAAACTGGTAGCACATGTCCAAAGCCAGGTAAATGTATGTGGGAAAGAGAAACACCCCATGCTTTAAAGAAAGGGCTGGGAAGTAAGACAGGCTATGTGGCTCACTATAGTTTATTTTAAGTGTATTAACACAAGCTGCTTGTCAAACTGTGGTCCCCCTGTATGACTGGTTGCACAGTGATTTATCATTGTCCCTTAAACATCACATAAGTGACTTAAGCATTAGTCACAGCTTCTCAACTTAAAAAAACAAACACAAACTTAACTTTCAGAGATACTGTCTGTGGTTCTTACCAGAATTATAATGTGTGGGGACGTCTAATTATTGCTAGCTTTTAACCTAGATTTGTAGTGGCTAAAACCTCATCATTGATAGAAGATAAGGAAATTAATAAAAACTGTACAACTATCTGTATGACATATATACATACATATTCGATATCCTGTATGTGTTGCATACATATCTCTCCCTCATGTATACGTGTGTGTACACATATTTACTGTGCTGCCCTATAATATTAGCACCTGACTAAAAGTTCAGCTAATAGAAGACCAACGAGGATACTTTGAAACATTAAAGAGCAGAGTTTCAAAATTGGAAGACATGAACTGTAGGGATTGAGGAAGAGGCTTGGTAGGGTAGCCATCGAAGAAGATTCTTAACTTTGATGAATACAATCTGCTATTTTGTTATTGGAGGTACCAGTCAGAGGGTGTTAGCACAGTTTAATTTATCTGGCTTCTAGATCAGTGCATTCCTCCCTACACATGGCCAGTCCTTTAATGATTAGAATTCAAGGCTTCAGTGAAGCCTGAAGAGTGTGACCTAACATCTGGAACCTGACACAACTGTCCAAACTCTACAGTCCCAAGTAATTTTAGACAAATCAGTTCTGCCTCGCAGTTTTAGCTTCCTTCTTGGTGAGTTGGACCCAAACTTTGGCCCTCAGTCTTTTTTTCTGTCTCAATTTATTGAACATATAGCTGCTGTCCAGTCTATGGAACGATATTAATAGAAGCAGCAGCAGCAGTTATTAGACATCAAAGTATTTTTGCATTCCTGTCTATTATTATCTCAAGTTCAGAGACAATTATATTAGCTCAGAGTAGGAAATCTAGCAAGATCATATACCTGTAGGTTACATAGCCTTTATTCACTCAGGCCTACCAAAATTTAGGTGCCTGTTCTTAGTCTCTACAATAAGGAGTATCTGGCCTCCCAGTGTCGTGATTCTCTAGTGGCTAAGGATGAAGTCATGTCCCTAACCCATACTAGGGAGAGGTTAACTTTCAAAAATC
>NC_000082.6:50886574-50996574 GCF_000001635.26 Mus musculus
TGGGGGTCCTCCATCCCCTTTAGCTCCAACACTCTTTCTGCTTCCTCTTTCACAGGGTTTCTTGAGCTCCAAGAGGAGGTATTTTGTGAAGATATGTCATTTAGAGCAACACGTTCCAAGGTTTCTCTCTCTCCCCCAAGTAATGTCTGGCTGTGCATCTGTGTATTTGTTTTCATCTGCTGTAGCAAGAAGGTTCTCTGATGATGGCTGAATAAAGCATTGATCTATGAGTATAGCCTAATATCATTGTTTGTTTTCTTGTTATCAGTAGTATTGTTCCCCCCCCCTCCCCATAGGACTATCTAATCTGTCATTCATGATCGCCCAAGCAGAGGTTGGTATGGGTTCTATCTCATGGAGTGGGCCTTAAGTGAAATCAGATTGGTTGGTTACTCTCAGAAGCTTCATACCACCAGTTACTTAGTGTATTTTGCAGGCAGGACAGATTGTAGCTAAAAGGTTTTGTGCCTGAGTTCATGTTTAATTTTCTCTTTTGGTAGCTTGCAGATTACCTTCTTGTACTAAATACACTAGTAAGGGTGAAGGTTCTATGTAGGCACCAGCTTGACTTCACCATTTTCAATGCATTATGTAAGTGTTGCCTTCAGCACTGAGATCTTTGTTTCAGTTTGTAGAGAGCAAACTATCTTCTTGGCAACAGCCTGGGTTGTTTGGTGAATTCCTATGGGACCCTGTTGACCAACTTAATTGGATATAAACCAGCCCTGGTATTGAAAGCTTCATTTGTTGAGAAGAGATTGCCAGTTGGGACCTTGTTTCCCTTATTATTTGGAGATATGTATTTTAAACAGCATTTTCTTGTTATCCCATATGATATATTGCTACAAAATGGAAGGAGTTCTGAAAGGTACCATTCCTTACAGTAATTCTCATCAGTTTTAACTGCAAAGGGTTGCTTTTCAGGGCAGAGTCAGTATTTGAAAGAGGCTGTTATATGTGAGATTTCCATGCAAGATGTCCTAGAAAAATACAAACAAATCTCATTTGATTATCATGGGGTGTGTCCATTAGAGGTATGTGGAAGGAGAGAAACTTCATAAAAACAAATGTCAAAACAAAATTCCTGCCTTGGCTTTTTCTTTCATTGGTGGTGCTAGGGCATGTGGGATTGCAGATGTGTAGTCTAGCATGCTCACCTTTGCTGAGCTTTCTCTAGGTAATTCAGATCCATAGCAGTAGCTGGACCTATATTATTGGGTGCGCAATAACAAGAGCAAACCAATCTCTAATCAATCTTTAAAAGAAGAGGTGGGAACGGATGAGGAGGAGGTATTTAGCTTCTGTTAGAAAGAATAAACAAGATGCTCAGGGCGTCTGGAGAGGGGCACAATCATTGAACATGTTCCACTGGTAGTAAATTTGTCTGTTACCATAGAGATAGATTAAGAGTTCTTCTCTTATTACTTTCTCAAAGTCCTGAACTAGAGACAGGCAGAAATATTCACAGATATATTTTTATTGGGATTATGACCTAAGAAATACAGTTTTATCATTTTAGAGACATGTGAACCCAAGTGGACAATATAACTTAGTCAATATTACTATTCTCCTGGACAACACCCACAGCTAAAAAAAAAAAATCTTGAATTCCTCTTGCCATTCCCGTTGGACCTGATCCCACTTCTAATGGTGTGTTGTTATATACTTTCCATATCTTCCCTTTTAGAACTGATATTTGTTCAAACTGATCCATAAGTTTTGCTAATTTGCTTGCTGACTCTAGTTTCTATCAATCCATTTTAAAAAAAAGAAACTATCCATTCTATTTGTTTCTTGTTAAAACTGTAGCAAGTTTCAGATCCTTGAGATGACTTAGTGAGTAAAGGATCTGCTGTGCTAACTTGGCAACCTGAGCTTTATTTATTGAACCTACAGAGGAAGAAAGAAGATAACTAACTCCAGGAATTTGTCCTCTGCTACTGTGGTATATGCGTGCCTATTCTCTCTGTGTCTCTTTCTGTCTCTCTGTCTGTCTCTCTCTCACACACAGACATCATCATCATCATCATCACCATTATCACCACCATAGCCAATAATAATAATGAAATAAAAATGTAATAATAGCAACAGTAGTAGTTCACTCAGTGAAAATCTGAATAGGTCCGTTGGTCCTTGGTGATTTTTATTTTTCTCTATCTCATCTTGCCTTTTGAAAACATGAACAAGATTTATCCCTTTTATTTAATTTAACTAGGTTATTTAGGCTCTTACTGCTGCTATAATGAAATATTCCAGATTTGGTAGTTTATTCTCTCAAATGGTATATATGCAACATACCTCTCAACATATTCTCTCAAATGGTTCATAAGCAGCAGAAATTAATTCCTTATAATTCTTCAGATTGGAAAGAACAAGATGAAGGTGCCAACATTGGTGCCAGGGGAGGGTTACTCTTCATGTAAAGGGCATCTTGTTGTTGTATTGTCACATGGTGATTGGCAGATGTGCAAGAGAGCCTTGCTCTCAACCCTGAGCCTTTGTATAGGAGTGCCAGTTCCACAGCCCTGGCTCTTTAAGTCTTGCACTGGAGGTTAGAAATCAACCTGAGGTTTGAAGGGCACACAATCATCAAACCATAGCACTGCACTCTTCCACTCCTGCATTTCATGTCCTTGCATGCAAAATTCATTCATATCATTCTGATAGGACACAGAAATTTTAACTAATTCCAGCACGAATCTTAAAGTCTCCTGAAAACTTCATCTGCATCAGATTTGAGGAAGATTTAATGTATGTACAACCCATCCTGAGGCCAATTATGAGACTGAAAAATCATATATGTTAGTGCTTCCAAAATACTACAGTGGCAAGGCACAGGATATACATTCCAATTGCAAAGGGGAGAAATCATGAAGAAGAAAGGAGGAAGATATCACAAATAAGACTAAAATCTAACGAGGAAAAAAGACTAAAGACTAACAAGGAAAACATTAAATCTTAAGACTTAAGGATAATTGTCTTTGATTCTACTATCCACATTCCAGTCAGACTAGGATGGAGGTTGGGTTCCCAACGTTTTGAAGATGCTATTTTAAGGGCTTTGCTGAATGCAGCCCTGGCTATGACATTCTCAGGATGGAGTCAGGTACCTGGAACCTTCATGCAATGGGTTTATACATTGTGGCACTACAGTTCAGGCTCCCTACAGCAGAGTTGCCAGCATGGTTCCACATAGCCTTGCCTTAGTGGGAACAATGTTCAGTAATACTTAGAGGTGGGAAATCAATCCAACAATTGTGATTAGAGGTGGTGGTTTGGAAGGTGACTAGGGTTGGAGAAGATCCTTAAACTCCCACAGTGGAACCGTAGTGTCTTTCTAAGAAGAGGAATAGTAGGAAACAAACAAACGTGCACACACTCCCTGTCTTCTGACACCCCAGAACTCTTTCAGTGAAAAATACCATCACTAGATGTAGTTCTGATAAACTGGACTTCTAAAAACATGAACCAAATGTACCCTGTCTCAAGACACACCTAGTCCATGTATTGTGTTTTTAATAACAGGAAACCCAACAGTGCATCCAACCTTTTTAATGCACTGCTAAAATTGATTAGCTAATATGTTTTGGTTGAGAATCTTTATGTGTATGTATATTCATAGAAATACTAGGTTGTAGTTTCAGTAGTAATTTTTTACTAACTGTGTAGTCAGGGTAATATGAAAGAGAATGGAAGTGTTCACTTCTCTTTAAATTTTGAAAAAGTCTGTGATGGATTAGTATTAATTATTTTTGTATGTTTAGTAAGATTTACATAAGAAGTATTGGAGCTTAGACTTTATTGAGAGTTTTTTTGCTGATTAACAGCTCAACCTTCTTATTATAGAACTGGTTGGAGATTTTTCCTTCCTCATGACTCAGCTCTGGTAGGCTTTACATGTTTAAGGGTTTATACCTTTGGAATTATTCAGTTCATTGGTGTATAATTGCTCATGGTATTTATTTTAAATTTATTCTAATTCAACTATTGTGTGTATGTGCATGCAAACATGTGTGCACACGTGTGTGTGTGTGTGTGTGTGTATACTGTAGCATGCACGAAGGTCAGGAAACAATTTTCAAGAGCCACTCAGCTCCTTCCTTCTGGGGATCAAACTTAGGTTGTCAAGCTTGTCAGCAAATATCTTTACCCACTGTGTCATTTTGCCAATTCCATGATTTTCTTTTTACAATCTTTTTGTTTCATTGATTGTATTTTTGTCCATTTAAGATTTTGGATAGAGGAATCAAAGTCTGGTGAGGTTTTTTACAAAAGAAGAGAAAATAATGAATACTGGAGCTATAGAGAAAGCTCAGTTGCTAAGAGCACTTGCTGCTCTTTCAGAGGACTCAAGTTTAATTCATAGCACTCCACGGGATCTAATGTTCTCTTCTAGCTTCAGCAAGAACCCACATGTGGTACACACACACACACACACACACACACACACACACACATACACACTAATTTAAATGTATAAAAAAGGACAAAGGATCTGTAAAATAACTAGAAAACAAAGAAACAAGATGACAGAAGATGCTAAACCTCAATAAATGCATTAAAATATGTAGATTAAATTCTATAAATAAAAGCAGACCATTGAAAAACTGCGTTTTAAGCAAAACACACAGTTCTGCCTTCATTAGACTTATTTCACTAGTAAAAATTAGACTGAATGGGAATGAATGTAAAAAGTTATTTTATACAAATGAAGACTGAAAGAAATGTTTGTATTTCTTTCTTTTCAGAAAAACTAAACTTAAGGTAAAAAGTATGGAAAGAACTATTTCCAGTTTTCTAAGAAACCATCATATTAATTTCTGAGATGGTTGTACAAATTTTCACTTCCACCAGCAGTGGAAGAGCGTTTCCCTTGCTCCATATCCTCACCAGTATGTGCTCTAACTTGAGTTTTTGATATTAGCTGATCTTATCCATTGTGATAGGTATAAGAGTTGTTTTAATTTACATTTTCCTGATAACTAAGGACGTTGAACAATTTCTTCAAGTACTTCTCTGCCATTGGAGAGTCCTCTGTTGAGAAGTCTCTATTTAGCTCTGTATTTCATTTTTAGTTGGGTTATTTGGGTTCTTAGTGATTAATTTCTTTAGTTCTTTTTATATTTTGGATATTGGCTCACTGTCAGATGTAGGACTGATGAAGATCTTTTTCCAAACTGTAGGCTGTTGTTTTGTCCTATGGATGACATCCTTCACCTTACAGAAGGTTTTTAATTTCATGAGGTCCAATTTATTAATTGTTGACCTTAGTGCCTGAGCACTAAGTGTTCTGTTGGTGTTCTGTTCAGGAAGTTGTCTCTTGAAACATTGTGTTCAAGGCTATTTCTAACTTTCTCTTCTATCAGATTTAGTGTATTCAGTTTTATGTTGAGGCCTTTGATCCACTTGGACTTGAGTTTTATGCGGGTTGATAAATATGGATCTATTTGCATTCTTCTACATGGAAGAGTTCTACCTCAAGACCCAGCTATACCACTCCTGGGCATACAGCCAAAAGATGCTCCACAAGGACATTTGCTTAGCTATGTTCAGAGGAGCTTTACCTGTAATATCTAGAAACTTGAAACAAGAATATGTCCCTCAACCAAATATGGATAAAGAAAATGTGGTACATTTACACAGTGGAATACTACTCAGCTTTTAAAAACAAGAACAGCATGATATTTCCAGGCAAATGAATGGAACTAGAAAATATCATTGCGAGTGAGGTAACACAGACCCAAAAGGACTTGCATGTATGTACTCACTTATAAGTGACTATTAGCCATAAAGTACAGGATAATCATGCTACAACCCACAGACCCAAAGAATGTAAATAACAAGGAGGACCCAAGGGAGAAGGCTTGACTCTCACTTAAAAGGAAAAAATAAAATAGACATTGGTAGTAGATGGAGAGCTGGAACTGAATGGGAGACAGGTGGAGTGGGGAACAGAGGTGAGGGTCAGATATGGGGAGAGTGTGGGTGGAGGATGAGGGGTCTGAGCAAAAGAAAAGAAACTGAAGGGGGCTGGCATCTCTGAGGCAATCTGGAGACCTGGGATGGGGGAAATCCATGGGAGTATACCAGGGTGACCCTAGCTGAGTCTCCTTGCAGTAGGGGATATTGAGACTAAAGTAGCCACCTCCTGTAGCTAGGCAGGATGTCCAGTGAAGGGTACACACCAACCCATCCACAAAACATTCAACCCAAAATCAGCCCTGCCACAAGATGTTCAGGTACAAAGATGGAACAGAGATTGAGAGAACAGCCAACCAATGAGACCCACAACATGGGAGAGAGCCAACACCTGACACTATTAATCATACTCTACTCTGCATAGCATAACTGTTCTCTGAGAGCTCCACCCAGCCAATGGAAACAGATGCAGAAACCCACAGTCAAATATTAGGCAGAGCTCAGGGAGTCTTGTTGAAGAGTCATGTGGAAGATCAATGGAGCCAGAACGGTCAAGGACACCACAATAAGACCTACAGAGATAAGTAACCTGGGCCTATAGAGGCTCATAGAGACTGAATCACCAGCCCAAGAGCATGCATGGGCTGGACATTGGTCCCATACATATATGAGGCAGGTATGCAGCTTGGTCTTCATATGGGTCTTCCAACAATTGGAGCTGGGGCAGTCTCTGACTCTATCTCTGTTGCCTGCCTTTGGATCCCCTTCCCATAGCTGTGCTGCCTTGTCTGGCCTCAGTGGGAGAAGATGCACTTACCCCTGATGTTCCAGGACAGGGTAGTACCTAGTGGAGGAGGAAATGATAGAAGGAGGGGTTGAGAGTAGGACTGGGAGGAGAGGAGGGTACTGTCGTGGTTTAAATATGCTTGGCCCAGGGAGAGGCACTATTTGGAGGTGTATCCTCCAATTAAATGCTGTTCTCATAAGAGTTGCCTTGCTCATGGTGTCTGCTCACAGCAGTAAAACCCTAGCTATAAGACAGGTTCTGTGAATGGGGTGTAAAGTGAACAACTAAATTAATGAAAAAAAAAAGTGTAAAAAGAGACTAAAAATGCCACCATATGTTGTTAAGGAGGTCAGAGAGTAACAATTTTTAAGAATTATAGATAAATACACATGCAGATTTGGAACATTTAAATATGAACAATAAATGTTGGTAGACTTTAAGGGAGAGGTGGATTGTAATATCCAGAGACTCTGTGCTCCATTTTCATATTGAATGATAGCATAGTTAGAATATCAACAAAGAGACATGGCCATTTAAACACATGCTAGCTCAAATGAACTTTAGTATATCCATAGACCGTTCTATCTACAGTTTAAGAAATCACAGTCTTTGCAAATGGAAAATTTCATAAGCTAGATTATATGTTAGGACAAAACAGTAATCAAACAATTAAAAACCAAAAATCACGCAATCTGTCTTTTATGTCCACATTACAATAAAACTGGACAGAAATTGAAGGAAGAATTTTATAAACTATACAAAAGAAATTAAGGAACAATCTCCCCAAACACAAGTAAGTCCTTGAAGATGATAACCACAATAGAGAATCAACACAAATTCATATCAGCAGATGAGCGGATGAGGAAAACTAGAGCAACATAAACAGTGAATACTATTCATACAAACTACAGTGTGAAATCCCATCGCAGCACTGAAGACATATGGAGCCCGTTATAATGTTCTCCTAAATGAAATAATTGAGATTGTCAGAAATGAATGCTGCAAAATGTCACAAGTATATCTAAGAACCATATTACTGTGTTGGGGTATTGCTCAGTAGTTTATCATCTGCCAAGTACCCTTCAATCCCCAGTTCTAGAGTAAATTGCAAGAACAAGAACAAAATCAAACCCTCCTACCCAAACACAGAACACTCCCATTCCCACTCTCAACCTCTCTTCAAAGCACAGTTGATCTTCTAGAACAGGGGTTCTCAACCTGTGGGTTGTGACTCCTTGGGAATCTGAATGACCCTTTCATAGGCACTCCTAAGACTATGAGAAATATAAATATTTACACTACAATTCATAACAGCAACAAGATTACAGTTACAAGTAGCAACAAAAATACTTTTATGGTTGGGAGCATTGCCACAACATGAGGAACTGTATTCAAGGGTCACAGCATTAGGAAGGTTCAGAACCACTGATCTAGAACTAGAATAACAGTAACCAAATATTGGGGGTGAGTGAGGACAACCTTGTGACACAATGCTATTGTTTCAGAAGAGGAGTAAGATGTGCTATTCTCTAACACAGCAAGAAAAACATAACGGCATAGAATGCCTCAAAGACATCTCAGGATACAATCATAGAAGAATCCAACACAATGAAAACATTATATTTTAGTTGATAAATGTATGCAAATGTATTATTGGGCAATAAAAAAAATCCAGAAAATGTTGGATGACTCAGCTAGTCGATAATATTCAATTCACATCTTCAGTGATTGAGGCAGTAGATATTTGTTTAAGAACATAGTATTTCCCAAAGTTTTTGATAGTCATATGTATTCATGTAATCTAGTGCCTGATCTATGATCAAAACAAAATATATTTTTATCCTTCCAAAAAGTTTTGCCTTGTAGCTTTGCAATCTTCCCTTCCTCTCCCCCAGAGACAGCCTCGCTGTGATCACAGATTGTTTTTGTCTGTCCTTGAACATCACATAAATGGAACAGCACAGTGGATTCTCTTTTGTGTCTGGCTTCTTTCACTCAGAATAATGTCTGAGAAATTTATTCATGCTGTTGAATGTCTCAGTAGGTTTTTGGTTTTTTTGTTTGTCTGTTTGTTTGTGGGTTAATATGGCTGGAAGTATGAATATAACATAAGCATGATTTGTTTTTCCATTAATCTCTGGTTGTGTATTTGGAAAATACTTTTTCCTGGTTTGGGCTAATACAAATAAATCTGATATGTAAATGCATACACAAGTAATTTCTTAGCATGTTTTCCTTTTTCTTGGATAAATGGTTATGAACTGCTAGATTAGAGGATGGATAAAATATATGCTTGAGTTGAAGGAAAAATAAAATCCTGATTTCCAAGATGGTTGTACCATTTTGGTTTCCTGCCTGTACATTTTGAGAGTTTCACATCTTTCATGTCCTGTGATTATGTGGTGTTTTCAGCCTCTAAGTAATTTCTCAATAGGAGGTGTTGTCGTGACTAACAGCTCCCAGTTTTATGTGCTTATTGGGCACTTCTGTAATCTCTTTTGTAAGAAGCCTTTGGAGTTAGCCCCTTTTGTTTCTTTCATTTCATAGATATTTTCCTTATTGGTTGTAGAAGCTTTCCTTATTCCCTTTGTAGGAGAATTTTATTAGCTATATATTATTACATGTATTTTCTTGCAGTCTTTAAGTTGCCAGTATGCATTTGAGTTGCCTATTTTCCTTTTCTCCTATTCTTTTTTTTTTTAAGTGTTTTATTTAATATCCTGCATGCACATAATCTGTGTGGCTCAAAGCCATCCTATTCCTTCTCTTCCAATTTCTCCTCCACTTCCTGCTTCCAATTTTCAAGAAACTTTCCCAAAATATTAGTGAGTTAGGAAATTTTAACTGTTCATAGTAGAGTTTTGAATTATTGTATATTAATTTACATATAAAACAGAAGTCATTTGCATTGCCATGAGCATAGTTATTTTATTGCTAGGAATCATTTGCATGGCTCTTTGTGGTCCACAACTAAAGAACTACCTCTATGGAGTTATAAATAATCCAGCCAACAGCAAGTTAAATGAAGTCCGCATGTGCTTATAAAAACAACCGCTTCCCAAGAGATTGACTAAGCAATACCTAGTGTGACACTAGAAGTAGATATCACTCTTTGTACGCTTTTTTTCTAGAGCTCTCTAGATATAAATAGTCTGTAAAACTTACTCTGCAACACACACACAGAATGTCTGGTCTAAATAAACTTGGCCAGACATCTTATATAGGCATGCCAGTAGTTTTAATTAATTTGTTACATCTCTTTAAACTTTCTCTGTGAAGATAGAGCCGTGCAATTTATAGTGACTACTCAATATACAGCATTCCCATCTGAAATCTTCATATGTTCATAGGTTAAAGGCTGAAAAATTTCATTAGTGGCTTGCAAAGAATTGAATGTGCCCCGTGGGCATCTCTCTTAATACATACCGTGAAGTATCCTAAAGCCTCAAGGTATTGGTATTAGCAAGTGAAACCCTTAGAAAGTAGGGTACTCACTAATGGGATCAATGTCTGTAGAGGGGTCAAAGATATAAGAGTTCCCTTCTGCCAGGCCATGAAAATACTGCTATATACGAGCCAAGAAGAAGCTCTTCCCAGAACCAAACCTTGTACCTTGAATTTGAACACTCAGACTCCTGAACTATTCAGTTTGTGGTATTTTACTATAGTAACCCAGCTGTTTAAATCAATACCCTCCTATTGTGAATCAAGAAGACAGCCCTCAGGAACTCCTTCCAAGGGACCGCGCCTGCAGTATTTACAGATGAAGGAATTATTTCTTCAATAAAAATCACAAAATTTATGTATCCTCATCTTCCACATGATGTTGGTACTACCCAGAGACTGGGACTTTGTAACCCCAAGCACTGGGTCAGTTTTCTGGAGAAATCTTGCAGATGGTAACTCCAGGGTACACCAGGTACCTTCCCCATAGTGTTGTGAGCCAGCCTCCTTAAAGCATCCATTCTTTTCTAGTAATATAATGGCAATTTCTCTTTGTGCTGTGTTTTTTATTCTGCCACAAGATGCAAGCTTCTTTTCTTTTTTCTTTTCTTCTCTTTTCTTCTCTTTTCTTTTCTTTTCTTTTCTTATTTCTAGAATAAGAATTGCTTGTACTCTACTCTACTCAGAAATTCCTTGCATCTTAGCATGAGAATTTTTAGATTACCTTAGTTCTCTGAGTTTCTGATATAAGAAAGGTAACTATTCGTCTTTATATCATGACAGTTAGAGAAATAATGTATTAGTTGCTTAAAGCATTGATGTATGTTGAATTTTCACTGGAGCCCTTACACATACAAACCCTTTGGCCTTATAGTGTAAGGTTCAAATTCACTCAGTTTTGGACCACTGTCAAGAACATATGTGCTTTCTAAAAGGCCCTCAAGGTGAGTTTGATATGAATAAAAATTAGAGTGGTACCTATAAATAGGTACATGATGACTGGAAAATTCACAACATTGATACATGCTCATTTTGTGTTTGTTGAATGAATGAATGAATTCATTATGACTTCTAGACTAACCAGATGGGAAATAGTTTAGATAACTAGATTTTGTTTTAGTAAACTAAACTGTAGCTACATTAAAAGACTGAGTCAATTCATTACTTTTAATGAAGTTAACAGTGCTACCAGGTTACTTGATGTAGGGAATATTTTCTCTCACATGTCTTAGTTGGTGTCACAGTAGAATTTAACACTACCAATTCTCTTCCTAAAAATTGCCCCTCTTTCTTGTCTCTTTTAACATCATAATTTCTCAACATCTTCCTACCTATTGGGATCTTAGAGCTTACAATTTTTCTTGTTCCCATTTTGCCAAAATTTTTAATCTGCTGTTGAATCTTGTTTTAGTGGCTTCAAGAAAGTTCTTTTGGTGAAGGAATTCACTGTCATGTAATCATTGTATATGTGGTTTTGTGTATGCACATGTGCATATAATCTTCTAGAAGTAAACAATTATTGAGTTTTCTTTACTATTCTATTTTTTGGGGGGTATACAAAGTTCCTGAAGTATCCACCTCTGCCTCCAAGAAGCTTATAAATCAAGTCAATAATGATATCACTGCAGTTCTGAAAGAATTCTAAGACTGCTACCCCAGGCTATGATACAGATTTCTTCCTCTCTAAAGATGTTAAGCATTTTCTTTTCATCTTATTTATTTTTTTATTTTCGGAAGCCTTGTTTTAAGGCCATCTATGTCTTCAAATACACTTGTAAAAATGGGGAAGAACAGAGAAAAGGAAGGCAGGAAGGAAAAAAGGAGACACCCAAGATATGTGCTGTTTTTTTTCGGCCCAATGACACCACTTCCTTCAGTTTCCAGAGCGTGTTCATTGTATTACTAATGGATTCTAGCAATCACCCTCTGCATCTATTGTCTATGTCAAGAGATGACCAGTAGAATGAGATATGTTTCAAAGTGTGTTTGTGTGTCTGTGTGTCTGTGTGTCTGTGTGTGTCTGTGTGAGAGACACCCTAACCCAGATCAGCCTACTTTGAACGTCTGTCCATTCTCTTGTAACTGTAACTTCTGATTTTCCTTATGAGGCCATTTTTTTTTCTGAAAAATATTATTAGCAGTTTTAATTGGTACATTTTTGTGTTTAGATTCTTATTCTAAATATTAGCTCATTTATTCCTTCCTCTGGATTTAAATTTGTCCCAGATGATATGTTTCTCTGCACACAGTAACATTTTCACAGCAACACTTCTCCCAAACTAAGACAATAATGTCAGGTCGCTAAATTGTCTATAGACTGGCTTGAGCCCTACAATCGTGAAGACAGATGCTAACTGCATCTTGTTTTGTGTTGGATGGGTGTGCCCATTATTTTGTTATTTTGTCTCACACAAAACAAAGTCCTAGTAAATACATTATGCTGTGCAAAATTTAATTTTAAGAACACATCAAGGTACCCAAAATAGAATAACATCCTGAAATTTGAAAGAAACAACACCCGAGAAATGAAAAGGAATTGAAGTCTATTATGAGGCACATGCCTAAGCTGCACACTTATTAATCTGGAATGAGTTCAAACGCAACAATTAATGTCACACCTCACTTCATTCAGATTAGTCTAAAGCTTATCTGTCTCCAGCAATAATAATCAGGACTCAGTAAAAGATGTCAGAGCAGATGGAGACACTAGAGTTTCCAATTAAAATCTTTTGTTAGATTCATATTCTTTTATTATTCATTAAACTGACTACAATTTTCTGTCATATGTGCTACTAACTGGTGTTTGTGTTTAGCATTATCCTGTAAGTGGGGTGGCTTTCCGAGGTGGAGAAAGGTCTGTTCTAAATGCAGAATCTCATCTTTAATAAAATAGTTTCAAGATAGATGGCAACTGCTGTAGCTAGTGTAAGAGAAGGGGAAAGGTATCTGGTGTTTACTGAAGACTGGGAATGCCCTGTTGGTATTATTTAGAAAGTCTACTCTTGTCTCCGGAGAGTCTCTGCTAGTGCCTGACAATACAGAAGTGAATGCTCACAGCCATCCATTAGACGAAGCATGGGGTCCACAATGAAGGAGCTAGAGAAAGTACCCAAGGAGCTGAAGGGGTTCGCAGCCTCATAGGAGGAATAACAATATGAACTAACCAGTATCTCCAGAGCTCCCTGGGACTAAATCACCAATCAAAGAAAACACATGGTGGGACTCATGGCTCTAGCTGCATATGTAGCAGAGAATGGCCTAGTCAGTCATCAATGGGAGGAGAGGCCCTTGGTCCTGTGAAGGTTCTATACCCCAGTGTAGGGGAATGCCAGGGCCAGGAAGAGGGAGTGGGTGAGTGGTGAGCAGTGGGAGGGGGGAAGGGATAGAGGGTTTTGGGAGGGGAAACTAGAAAAGGATAACACTTGAAATGTAAATAAAGAAAATGTCTAATAAAAAAGAAACTCAAAAGAAAGAAAGAAAGAAGGAAAGAAAGGAAGGAAGAAAGAAAGAAAGGAAGGAAGAAAGAAAGAAAGGGAAAGTCTCCTCTTATATACGCTGCATTAAATCCTCAGACTGCACTGTGAGGGAGGACATTTTTTTACTTCTGCTTAACATTTTTTTTTTTTGAGCAGAAAAGTGGAACTTGGGGGAGTTTGAAAAATGTGAGAAACTGAGAGACCTTCCTAGCTGCTCATAAAAATCATATTGCCAAGGGAAAGGTTTTATGATTGAGAATATGGGAGAGGAATAGCAAATTATTTTCTTAAAAGGGAAAATGGGATATGCGTGTGTGTGTGTGTGTGTGTGTGTGTGTGTGTGTGTGAATTAAAATTATCTTTAAATATCCTAGTTGGCTCTTCTGTATATGTGTAGCACATGTAGCCAGATACTGTGATAACCTGCCACTAGAAAGCAGAGTCTGCCTTTGATTTCTTAGAAAAGATAAATTCAGATATCCATGACACATTAGTCATGTGATTCTTACCCATTCTTCACTAACTAAATGAGGTGTTAGTATGTTGGTTAAGTGTGAGGAGTTTAACAAAGTAGGAAAAAAATTCCCCTACTAAAGAAAGCAAAAGCTATTCCATAATATGGGCAAAAGATCCATCTGTAATAAGTTAATTAGTCCTAGACCCTGAAGGAGAACATAGATGATAGGGGTGCATGTTTTCAGTATCTCTCTAAGAAGAACTATATTTGTTTCCAGAAACCACTAATTTTGAATATTCATCAAGGATTTTTAATAAGGAATTTTTCATTGACAACATATCTCTATTCTTCCTGAGAGGCAAGATCCATTAGCCTGTATTAGTAGTATTAGTTTACATTAAAAGGTTCAATAGCTGTATGTTGCAGCAATATACAATAATTGTAAATAGGCTAGTAAGAGTTTGGTGGTTAAAATTCTGCACAAGTCGTACCTTTTACTTCCAGAACTTATAAGTAAGCTGAGAATATTTTCAAGATGCAGCAAAATGCACAAACTTGGAGTACACAGGATGGGAAGCAGGAGTTTTAATTTATAAGTAGTCAGACAAAATCATGCCAAGAGCTGAGTGGAGAGGAACAGTTAAAAAAAAAAAAAGGTAAAATCAGGGATTAGTCAGCATAGTGGGGCAAATTATGAAGACTCAAAATACTTACAGGCTGAGTTTGTTCAGTGAGTCAGAATTCTGGAAAGACTCGATTATCACAAAAATAATCAAAGAGTTAGGAAATGGATCTACAGAAATTATAATTCTAAATATAATTACGACAAAACCATTGCCACGTGACGACTCATAAAATATTGAATATATGTTGTCATAGATAGAACTTTGCACTAATGTTATGCAATGGTATAGATAGGTCATAAAGTGAGTGAGTATGTGTGTGTGTGTGTGTGTGTGTGTGTGTGTGTGTGTCCTTAGCTGTATTTGGGAATTATCTTGACTTACTCATTTAATTATTTAGATGAGTGAATTAAAAATTAGTATGCTAGCAAAAATGGGCTCTACAAAATTAAAAATATAACATAAGCTTTCTGCTTATAGCACAGTCAAAGGATGAGATCTATCACATAAGGTGACTAATGTGACATCATGAATATATAAATATATAAATAATATAAAAGTATTCTGAGTCTTGGTTTTTATTTAATTTTCTTTGAGACAGGTCTTTCTCTCCGGCCCAAGCTGGCTTCCAACTTGCAATCTTACTGCTTTCACCTCCTGAGCGTTGCAACTACATGACTTTCACCAGGCAGGCCCTCTTCACTCTAGGAAATCTGTGGAAAAGTTTGACCTCTTGCCTTTGAGAGATGAGGACTTCTCGACCACCCCAGCTCTCTTCCCTTCTACTTGGGCAACTGCATCCAGTAAGAAGTGAACTTGTCGTTTTCTCTTGTGGTTTGGATTTAAAATGCCCCCTAACAGCTTCTGCACTGGAAGCTTGGGCCTCAGTGTAGTGCTCAGACCACGGATGGAAGTGAACAGAGCAGGAAGACTCTGACCGAATCAGTGATTTAATCCTTTTAAGGATTCACTGTACGACGCTGGAGCTTAAGAGCTTAGTTGGAGGTCCCCGAAAGTATGGCTCAAAAGGGCCTCCTACTCCTATCCCTCTCTTCTCTTTCTGCTTTCCATAAGATAGTCTTTCTTTGGCTGCATGCTGTCTATCATGATGTTGAGGTTCTCCCTTATCCTGGGTATAGGAACAAAGGACCCAAATGACCATCGAGTGAAGCTTCTAGAATTATGAGCCAAAATAAAGGTGCCATGTCTTTAAGTTATTTTCTCAAATATTTTTCACATCAACAGAAACAGAGTCATACATTAATAATTGCTATTGAAGCAACCCATGAACTGCGGAAGGGCTGATATCTCTGCAGTTCAGCTCTCTGTTTAATTAATTAAATATCTTAGCAAGATACAGGCATCAATCTACCCTAGAAAGAATTTAAACATTCCAAAAAGAAAATCAAAGAGAAAATGAATTGATAATTGTTACACTACAAACAGAAGTTTTCAGAAGACATGTGAATGTCAGACACTGTCAAAACACAGACACTTTTGTATTGTCATCTCCTCCATGAGTTAATAAATGAGACATATAAGGCTTGACTACAGAGCTCTGTTTTCATGTGGCCTCTCTCCAATAGAGATGGAGATGGAGGGAGAGGGAAAGGAAGAGAGAAGGAGAGGAAGGGAGAGAAGGAGAGGGAGAAGGAAAAAAGGGATGGATTGAAAGAAGGAAGAAGGAAGATATGATAAATAGATAGATAGATAGATAGATAGATAGATAGATAGGTGAGATAGATATAGAACAGTCTGAAAACAGTGGGAAAAATAGCACAGCACAGGAGAGACCAGAAAAAGGGATTGGTAGATAAGAATAACAGCTATTATTAGTTTCCTCAATTTAAGCAGTATATTTGACTTTGAGTATATAAGATGAGTAGGAGAGGGTATTTGCCCTTTCAGGCTGATCACATTTTCCTGGATACACTGAATGGAAGTTGTTCAGGCTCAGTAGGAAGTCTATGTCACAGACACATCCAACAGCAGCACTCAGTAATTACTCCTGTTCTTGTCTTAAGATGGTCTGTAAAGCATTCTGGTGTGTCACAGTTCCCTGAAGTACCCCAGTGAAGTGATGAAGAAATGCAGACTTGCTGATGGCTAGTAGAAGCCTAGAGTCAAGGCCAATTGAGTAGCATAGATGAGGACCTTGAGACAGGGTGACATTTTCTATACTCTGGGTTCCAACAGTATTATTCCAACAAAGTCATCCCCAAAGCCTGATAGAACTCATTACCCATGAGCAATCTGGCAAAAAGAGCAGTATACAGGAGACACGAGATATCTATCTAGAGGGCATTTCATGACACTAAGGGGAAAATGGGCCAGCCATCTCCTCAGGTTGCTCTCACTCATTTCTGTGAGAACAAGGATAATTGTGTGCCCCTATACATTTGAGAATAATAAGGATAAAGAGTGCAGTGTGAATTGCTGAACCTTTTCCTAGATGCAACCACATCTAGTAAGTCACAGGTACCACCAGCACCACCACCAAAGACCTGTATGTTAGGTCACAGGTAAATTTTAAACAGCTATAGCTGGGAGATGAACTTCAAAGAGGCTAGAAAAGGATGGTGGAAGTAAGAGGAACTGGAAGTATTTTGACTGCCAGTCTGTCTTAGTTAGGGTTTTACTGCTATGAACAGATACCATGACCAATATACCTTTTATAAAGACAACATTTAATTGGGGATGTTTTACAGGTTCAGTCCACTATCATCAAGGTGGGAGTATGGCAGCATCTGGACAGACATGGTGCAGGAAGAACTGAGAGTTCTACATCTTCATCTGAATGCTGCTAGCAGAATACTGGCTTCCAGGCAGCTTGGGTGAGGGTCTTAAAGCCCACACCCACAGTGACACACCTACTCCAACAAGACCATACCTACTCAGTAAGAGTACACATCCTAGTAGTGCCACTCCCCAGACCAAGTGCATTTAGTTCACCACACAGGCCAAACAGTGGTAACAATGAAACCTCCCACCCAGCAGAGTTAGAGATTATGAAAATAATAAACCCATTTTTTCAGAAACCTTTTTTCTTGGGCTGTAGTAGTATTGAAAAGGAAGTGTTTGTACCCTGCTCTTAGCATGAATTGTCCAGTTTAGAGGAGGATTAAAAATGGATATTTATCTTACACTCCCAGGGTGTGACAGTTGTAATTGATGCGAATATATGACAGATTAGAAGAAAATACCTTATTTGTATTGAAGAGAATTAATGAGATTTGCTGGTGTGTGAATTAAATGAACTCTTGACTCCCCAACTTTGATCTTCTAAAATGAGACTCTGAATAGCAAATCCTGGCTTAAGAAGTTCTTTGGTATGATTTATGTCTATTATTTCTAGGAAGTAACTTACTCTCTTAGATTCTTTCTGAGGCTGGTAATACATCCCTTGGAAAGTCAGGAGGCATCTCGTTAGCATCATATGGATAGATGTAATATGTACCAGGTCTCCTGCTTGTTTTATATATAAAGTTTTATTGGAGAAGATTCATGTTTATAATTTTTCTTTCTCTTGCCATGGCTGATTACTTTACTCAACCATTTCAGAGTTGAATACTTAGTTGTAACAAAAACCATAGCCTGTTTTGCTAAAAATATTTGCTACTCAAAGTCTAAAAGACAAAAAGAATTATAGGTGCTGGGGTGAAGTATATATACTCATACCATAAACAGGTACTAACTTTGAAAACCATGTTACTTACCACTGTCTGAGCTCACAATCGCACAGTTGTGTTTTAGTAACCAATTCCTCTTTCTGGGCAGGAACTATTCTGGCCAGCAGAAGAGATGATCTTTTCAATCAAGAGCATGATTTGCGCTGTAAATTAACTGGCATATGGTTTCTAAGGCAACCTGGTTATGTGTTGACTTTTTAGTTTGCCAAGGCCTGATTTCTCTCACTGAGGTTTTACAACTGAAGTTCTCTTGCTCTCCTGAACTCCTAGCAGTTGCCTACACTACTGTCCTTCAGACCAAGCAAGCAGACTCCTCCTCATTCTCTGCTTCCCCACACTTTCTACAGTGGTGTGTTAGTATGGTCATGAAATCAAAAGGCAAACTATTTTTTTAATTTATATTTTTATTAGATATTTTCTTTATTTACACTTCAAATGTTATCCCCTCTCCTGTTTTCCCCTCTGAAAATACCCTATCCCCTAATCCCTACCCCTGCTCACCAGCCCACCCACTCCCACCTCCTGGCCCTGGCATCCCCTACACTGGGGCATAGAGCCTTCACAGGACCAAGGGCCTCTCCTCCCATTAATGACCGACATGGCCATCCTCTGCTACATATGCAACTGGAGCCATGGATCCCTCCATGTGTTCTCTTTGGTTGGTGGTTCAATCCCTAGGAGCTCTTGGGGTACTGGTTAGTTCATATTGTTTCACCTATAGGATTGCAGACCCCTTCAGCTCCTTGGGTCCTTTCTCTAGCTCCTCCTTTGGGGACCCTGTGCTCAGTCCATATTCTTAAGAAAGACACAGCATGTCTACCTTGCTATCTGGTCCCTCAGGATCAGCTTTTCTGTGGACTATTCACCACGCTAGCATTTGTTCAAGATTTTTGGTTGGGTGAGAATGAATGACAGCTAGTACTAGAAAAGGAACCTTAGGGGTAATTTTGGCAAAAGGCTAGAACCCTGAATAAATAATACTCTCAGATGTTAGCTTATAATTAAATGAAGTCCAATTTAAAAATCAGTAATAAGACACCCAGCACTGGGAATGAAGCAGATTCAGGTTAATTGTATCATTCTTTAGGGACAAAGTTGCCAACAGCTCACTAGCTGCTGTGAGTTAAAAAGCAAGAGGCTTTGGATTCCTTTCTGGAGGCAGAGCACTTTTTGAAGTAGAGATGGTGTAATTTGGCCAAATGCTGATGAAACCTCAAAAGGTAATTATGCCTGCCCGAGAAGCCTATGATCATGAAAATAAGATTAAAAAAATAGTTGTGGGTTTTCAGTGCAATCAGCAGACAGTTTAGATTTGGAAGTGGCTTCCCTGTGCTTGATCATAGCTTAAATCTTTTCCTCCCTACCAACTGTTCCTCTCATTTGCCCAAAACATTCCGTCTCCCTCTTTACCTCTTTTCTCCTTTATTTTCTTTTGCCTGTTTTATCTCCCTTGTCTTCCCTTCACTGTCTCTCCTCCCTCAGCTAACAATGCTCTCATATATATATGAGATACATTATCTATCTATCTATCTATCTATCTATCTAAAATGTATATGTACACACACACACACACACACACACACACACACACACACACACACGTGTGTGTGTGTGTATATGGCTGCTCGGGGAGGAAATGAGAAACCCAGCAAATCCCAGGCAGACACAAGAGGAATAGTGGGGCAAACCAGGAAGATATTTCTCCAGGAGTGGCACTGACCAAGCTCCATACACATGGATGAAGAGACACCTCCTCTCCTTCCTGATCCACAGAAGACTATTAACAACACAATCTATGTGGTATTTTGTTTTAATTCCATATTACAAACGTAGAGAATACCATGTTATTTTGTTGTTGGGACTTTATTGACTTGGAAATTCCCCCAAAGTATCCAATTAACTGGGTGATAACCTGAATGTACTCCTTATTGATATTGTACCATTCAGAGATACAAGATGGTAGGAGTGTAATGTTAGGTTGCCAAAGGTTTGAATTATTTATTCTAATGTACTTGTACTTGCTAAAGCAGGATGTGTGGCACAAGAAATCCATTTTTGTTTGTTTGCTTTTTCTTTTTTCTTTTTCTTTTTCCTTTTTTTTTTTTTAATGTTCTTTGGCTTGCAGGAAGACAGCAATACGTTTGGAGTAGGTAATGCCAAACCTAGGGAAATTGGCTCAGCTGGAAAGTTAGCTTCCAAGGAATGTGGCAGGAATCTGATTCAGGGTCTGAGTTGATGGAACAAATTTGTTTTCGTCTGGGCTTGAATCAGTGCTCTGAGGATGAAGTCAGGTGGTCAGGACCCAACAGCTGGAGCTTCGCAGCACTTGGGCGACTCAGAGACAGGTGGGTGAGAATTGGGTGGTTTCTGGAGTATGATAGTCCATCTGGGTTGGAAGCAGGATGCTATGTAGTTGTTGGCAGAAGGGAACAAGAATCCAACTCCAGGAAATTGAGATTGTTTTAAAACCTTATTATAATTATTGGCGCTCAGGAACAAGGAAGAACTCTGGGAAGAATATTGGTGTATAAGCCAGATCTGATACAGTTTTCTAACACTTCGAGAGTAGCTCAGGGGAACAACAGCTCATGAGGCACTAATGTAACTTAGAACTTCCACCATTACCAGCTGCAAATGGTTCTTGACTCTGATGCTTAGTTACACAGTCAAATTGGTTCATTTGGTTCAGGCAAGAGAGGGCAGTGCGAGACTCGATAGATATGATAATAAATGACATCCCTGGTGGAATCATAAGAAATGTTTTGAATGGTGCTGACAATTCAAAAGATCTTGGAGGCACAGGCAATGAAGATAATTTTCTGGAGGGCAAGTAAAACAGTTCAAAGCTGATTACTTCAGTCTTTAATTTATTAATGTATTCTTCAAAAAGTGAGTGCTATTCTATTGCCCTGAAGAACAGGCAGCTCAACGTTTCTCACTTGGGTTTCACAAGAAAAATGCAAATGAGAAAAATGCAAACTAATCTCTTGCTGTGTAGGAAAGTAACATGCCTGAGGTTTATCTCTGAACCCATGCCTGTAACTCTGTATGTCCCACATCAAGAGGAGCTATGACATACAAAAATTGATGTTCTGATAAAGGTAATTGATAAAACGAAATTTAACAAGCACCTTTTAAAACCAAACATTTGCTCCCCAATAAGTTGATTTAAGAATCTATCCTAGTGTTTTAAAATATTTTAAAAATACAATTCATATAATTTTAATCTTCAAGCCTATATTCTGTAACATCACAATGCATTCATGTTTTCCAACAGTGGAAGACTATGTGATAATTCAGTTATAAAAATGTTTCTATAGATGTGCTATCAAAATGGTTTAGTAGATATAGCATTCTTATTCATATCACATGTGTGTTGAGTATGTATACTCAGGTCTGTCCATGGTATGACTGTTCTGAGTACAGTAGATTTTCTGCATATCATGGTAACCATCATTAGTGGGTGCTTTGGGTTATCAGATGCTGTGTGAAGTGATAAACAGAAAACTTACATACAGCAAATTCTCTTATCCTGATTTCATAGAGTAGGTAAATGAGAGTTAGGATTCTAGAACTAAATTGTACTAAAGCTGCATATAGCCAAGAGTTAAAAACAGCAGAACCCAATTCAGACCAAAGCCGATGCTGACCGCACCTATGTCATATGGTACATTTCGTACGCAAGTTAACTTGGTGTTGTAATGAAGACACAGTCGTGGCATCTGTGGTATAACTCAGTAGGCTTTGCATGAAGGAAAAAACACTACTCCCATATCACCTCAAGTCACTGCTGCTCGAACCTCTTTGCCTCTAATTTTAGTAAAGTTTGGCAGGACTGATGAGGTATTTTATTTTATATTTTATGTATTTATTTATTTTTGTGTTTGTTTTGTCTTTATATATACCATGAATATACAGTATCCCCAGAGGCTGAAGAGAGCACCAGGTCAGAGTTATAAGTAGTTGTGAGCCACAATTGTGTAGGTTCTGGAAACTGAACCAGGGCATTCAGTAAGTGCTTGAACCTCTGAGCTATTACTCTAGCCCTGATGAACTATTTTAAAACACAGCATATAGATAAGTGGATATTAGCCCAGAAACTTAGGATACCCAAGATATAAGATACAATTTGTTAAACGCATGAAACTCAAGAAGAACGAAGACCAAAGTCTTGACACTTTGCCCCTTCTTAGAATTGAGAACAAAATACCCATGGAAGGAGTTACAGAGACACAGTTTGGAGCTGTGACGAAAGGATGGACCATCTAGAGACTTCCATATCCGGGGATCCATCCCATAATCAGCTTCCAAACCCTGACACCATTGCATACACTAGCAAGATTTTGCTGAAAGGACCCAGATAGAGCTGTCTCTTGTGAGACTATGCCGGGGCCTAGCAAATACAGAAGTGGATGCTCACAGTCAGCTATTGGATAGATCACAGGGCCCCCAGTGGAGGAGCTAGAGAAAATACCAAAGGAGCTAAAGATATCTGCAATCCTATAGGTGTAACAACAATATGAACTAACCAGTACCCCCTGGAGCTCGTGTCTCTAGCTGCATATGAATCAGAAGATGGCCTAGTCGGCCATCAGTGGAAAGAGAGGCCCATTGGTTGTGCAAACTTTATATGCCTCAGTACAGGGGAACGACAGGGCCAAGAAGTGGGAGTGGGTGGGGGAGCGTGTGGGGGACTTTTGGGATAGCATTGGAAATGTAAATGAAATAAATACCCAATAAAAAAGAAACTCTTTAAACGGTACATCTGTTGGGAGCCGCCCCCACATTCGCCGTTACAAGATGGCGCTGACATCCTGTGTTCTAAGTGGTAAACAAATAATCTGCGCATGTGCCAAGGGTATCTTATGACTACTTGTGCTCTGCCTTCCCCGTGACGTCAACTCGGCCGATGGGCTGCAGCCAATCAGGGAGTGACACGTCCGAGGCGAAGGAGAATGCTCCTTAAGAGGGACGGGGTTTCGTTCTCTCTCTCTCTTGTCTCTCGCTCTCTCTCTTGCTTCGCTCTCTTGCTTCTCTCTCTTGCTTTTCTCTCTCTCTTGCTTTTTCGCTCTCTTGCTTCTCGCTCTCTCTTGCTTCTTGCTCTCTTGCTTCTTGCACTCTGTTCCTGAAGATGTAAGAATAAAGCTTTGCCGCAGAAGATTCTGGTCTGTGGTGTTCTTCCTGGCCGGTCGTGAGAACGCGTCTAATAACAATTGGTGCCGAATTCCGGGACGAGAAAAAAACTCGGGACTGGCGCAAGGAGGATCCCTCATTCCGGAACCAGAACTGCGGATCACGTTTATAAAGGTTCCCGTAACACAGACTGTTGAGAAGGATTCAACTGCCGAATTCAGAACTCATCAGCTGGGGAACGACGGTGATAAAGGTTCCCGTAAAGCAGACTGTTAAGAAGGATTCAACTGTATGAATTCAGAACTTTTCAGCTGGGGAACGAGGTAAGTCTGACCTTGAACTTTCTAACGAAATTCAAGACAGTCTATCAGAAGTAAAGTGGAATATGTTTGGCCTTGAATTTTTTCTGGTGTTAGGAGCCCTTTTGTTCCTTTTCACATGTTATCAAGTGATTAAGATAGGGCTGAAAATTCTAGAGGAAATTCAGGACAAGCTATCAGAAGTAAAGCGGGGAGAGAGAATAGGAACAAAGAGAAAATATGGTACACAAAATAAGTATACAGGCCTTTCCAAGGGTCTTGAACCCGAGGAAAAGTTAAGGTCAGGTAGGAATACCTGGGGAGAGATTAGAAGGAAGGAAAAGAAAAAAGAAAAGAAAAAAGATCAATTAGCGGAGGTCTCTAGGAGAAGGAGCCTGTGCTCTGAAGAAACAGACTGGGAGAAAAAAGCGGCTCATTATGAAAGAAAAGGATACCAGCCGCCAAGTAAAGTGCTAACTAGTCATTTAAGGAAAAAGCCAAAAGCGGCTGGCGAAGGCCAGTTTGCTAATTGGCCTCAGGGCAATCGGCTACCAGGTGCACTCCCGCCCTATGCGGAGTCCCCGCCCTGCGTAGTGCGTCAGCCCGTAGTGCGTCAACAATGCGCAGAGAGGCAGTGCGCAGAGAGGCAGTGCGCAGACTCATTCATTCCCCGAGAGGAACAAAGGAAAATACAACAGGCATTTCCAGTCTTTGAAGGAGCCGAGGGTGGGCGTGTCCACGCTCCGGTAGAATATGTGCAGATTAAATATGGAATTAATGCTAATTTTACCTTGGTGCAGTTAGACAGGCTTGCCGGCATGGCACTAACTCCTGCCGACTGGCAAATGATTGCAAAAGCCGCTCTCCCTAATATGGGCAAATATTTGGAATGGAGATCTCTGTGGCGAGAGGCTGCACAGGCGCAGGACCGAGCAAACGCTGCTGCTTTAACTCCAGAGCAGAGAGATTGGACTTTTGACTTGTTAACGGGTCAGAGAGCTTATTCTGCTAAACCTGATAAGAGGTATCAATGGAAGGTCTTACCACAGGGGATGTCCAATAGTCCTACAATGTGCCAGCTTTATGTGCAAAAAGCTCTTTTGCCAATGAGGGAACAATTCCCCTCTTTAATTTTGCTCCTTTACATGGATGACATCCTCCTGTGCCATAAAGACCTTACCATGCTACAAAAGGCATATCCTTTTCTACTTAAAACTTTAAGTCAGTGGGGTTTACAGATAGCCACAGAAAAGGTCCAAATTTCTGATACAGGACAATTCTTGGGCTCTGTGGTGTCCCCAGATAAGATTGTGCCCCAAAAGGTAGAGATAAGAAGAGATCACCTCCATACCTTAAATGATTTTCAAAAGCTGTTGGGAGATATTAATTGGCTCAGACCTTTTTTAAAGATTCCTTCCGCTGAGTTAAGGCCTTTGTTTAGTATTTTAGAAGGAGATCCTCATATCTCCTCCCCTAGGACTCTTACTCTAGCTGCTAACCAGGCCTTACAAAAGGTGGAAAAGGCCTTACAGAATGCACAATTACAACGTATTGAGGATTCGCAGCCTTTCAGTTTGTGTGTCTTTAAGACAGCACAATTGCCAACTGCAGTTTTGTGGCAGAATGGGCCATTGTTGTGGATCCATCCAAACGTATCCCCAGCTAAAATAATAGATTGGTATCCTGATGCAATTGCACAGCTTGCCCTTAAAGGCCTAAAAGCAGCAATCACCCACTTTGGGCAAAGTCCATATCTTTTAATTGTACCTTATACCGCTGCACAGGTTCAAACCTTGGCAGCCGCTTCTAATGATTGGGCAGTTTTAGTTACCTCCTTTTCAGGAAAAATAGATAACCATTATCCAAAGCATCCAATCTTACAGTTTGCCCAAAATCAATCTGTTGTGTTTCCACAAATAACAGTAAGAAACCCACTTAAAAATGGGATTGTGGTATATACTGATGGATCAAAAACTGGCATAGGTGCCTATGTGGCTAATGGTAAAGTGGTATCCAAACAATATAATGAAAATTCACCTCAAGTGGTAGAATGTTTAGTGGTCTTAGAAGTTTTAAAAACCTTTTTAAAACCCCTTAATATTGTGTCAGATTCCTATTATGTGGTTAATGCAGTAAATCTTTTAGAAGTGGCTGGAGTGATTAAGCCTTCCAGTAGAGTTGCCAATATTTTTCAGCAGATACAATTAGTTTTGTTATCTAGAAGATCTCCTGTTTATATTACTCATGTTAGAGCCCACTCAGGCCTACCTGGCCCCATGGCTCTGGGAAATGATTTGGCAGATAAGGCCACTAAAGTGGTGGCTGCTGCCCTATCATCCCCGGTAGAGGCTGCAAGAAATTTTCATAACAATTTTCATGTGACGGCTGAAACATTACGCAGTCGTTTCTCCTTGACAAGAAAAGAAGCCCGTGACATTGTTACTCAATGTCAAAGCTGCTGTGAGTTCTTGCCAGTTCCTCATGTGGGAATTAATCCACGCGGTATTCGACCTCTACAGGTCTGGCAAATGGATGTTACACATGTTTCTTCCTTTGGAAAACTTCAATATCTCCATGTGTCCATTGACACATGTTCTGGCATCATGTTTGCTTCTCCGTTAACCGGAGAAAAAGCCTCACATGTGATTCAACATTGTCTTGAGGCATGGAGTGCTTGGGGGAAACCCAGACTCCTTAAGACTGATAATGGACCAGCTTATACGTCTCAAAAATTCCAACAGTTCTGCCGTCAGATGGACGTAACCCACCTGACTGGACTTCCATACAACCCTCAAGGACAGGGTATTGTTGAGCGTGCGCATCGCACCCTCAAAGCCTATCTTATAAAACAGAAGAGGGGAACTTTTGAGGAGACTGTACCCCGAGCACCAAGAGTGTCGGTGTCTTTGGCACTCTTTACACTCAATTTTTTAAATATTGATGCTCATGGCCATACTGCGGCTGAACGTCATTGTTCAGAGCCAGATAGGCCCAATGAGATGGTTAAATGGAAAAATGTCCTTGATAATAAATGGTATGGCCCGGATCCTATCTTGATAAGATCCAGGGGAGCTATCTGTGTTTTCCCACAGAATGAAAACAACCCATTTTGGGTACCAGAAAGACTCACCCGAAAAATCCAGACTGACCAAGGGAATACTAATGTCCCTCGTCTTGGTGATGTCCAGGGCGTCAATAATAAAGAGAGAGCAGCGTTGGGGGATAATGTCGACATTTCCACTCCCAATGACGGTGATGTATAATGCTCAAGTATTCTCCTGCTTTTTTACCACTAACTAGGAACTGGGTTTGGCCTTAATTCAGACAGCCTTGGCTCTGTCTGGACAGGTCCAGACAACTGACACCATTAACACTTTGTCAGCCTCAGTGACTACAGTCATAGATGAACAGGCCTCAGCTAATGTCAAGATACAGGGAGGTCTCATGCTGGTTAATCAACTCATAGATCTTGTCCAGATACAACTAGATGTATTATGACAAATAACTCAGCTGGGATGTGAACAAAAGTTTCCGGGATTGTGTGTTATTTCCATTCAGTATGTTAAATTTACTAGGACAGCTAATTTGTCAAAAAGTCTTTTTCAGTATATGTTACAGAATTGGATGGCTGAATTTGAACAGATCCTTCGGGAATTGAGACTTCAGGTCAACTCCACGCGCTTGGACCTGTCGCTGACCAAAGGATTACCCAATTGGATCTCCTCAGCATTTTCCTTCTTTAAAAAATGGGTGGGATTAATATTATTTGGAGATACACTTTGCTGTGGATTAGTGTTGCTTCTTTGATTGGTCTGTAAGCTTAAGGCCTAAACTAGGAGAGACAAGGTGGTTATTGCCCAGGCGCTTGCAGGACTAGAACATGGAGCTTCCCCTGATATATCTATGCTTAGGCAATAGGTCGCTGGCCACTCAGCTCTTATATCCCACGAGGCTAGTCTCATTGCACGGGATAGAGTGAGTGTGCTTCAGCAGCCCGAGAGAGTTGCAAGGCTAAGCACTGCAATGGAAAGGCTCTGCGGCATATATGAGCCTATTCTAGGGAGACATGTCATCTTTCATGAAGGTTCAGTGTCCTAGTTCCCTTCCCCCAGGCAAAACGACACGGGAACAGGTCAGGGTTGCTCTGGGTAAAAGCCTGTAAGCCTAAGAGCTAATCCTGTACATGGCTCCTTTACCTACACACTGGGGATTTGACCTCTATCTCCACTCTCATTAATATGGGTGGCCTATTTGCTCTTATTAAAAGAAAAAGGGGGAGATGTTGGGAGCCGCCCCCACATTCGCCGTTACAAGATGGCGCTGACATCCTGTGTTCTAAGTGGTAAACAAATAATCTGCGCATGTGCCAAGGGTATCTTATGACTACTTGTGCTCTGCCTTCCCCGTGACGTCAACTCGGCCGATGGGCTGCAGCCAATCAGGGAGTGACACGTCCGAGGCGAAGGAGAATGCTCCTTAAGAGGGACGGGGTTTCGTTCTCTCTCTCTCTTGTCTCTCGCTCTCTCTCTTGCTTCGCTCTCTTGCTTCTCTCTCTTGCTTTTCTCTCTCTCTTGCTTTTTCGCTCTCTTGCTTCTCGCTCTCTCTTGCTTCTTGCTCTCTTGCTTCTTGCACTCTGTTCCTGAAGATGTAAGAATAAAGCTTTGCCGCAGAAGATTCTGGTCTGTGGTGTTCTTCCTGGCCGGTCGTGAGAACGCGTCTAATAACATACATCCTCCTATGTTGGTGTGTAATATCAAGTGTATACAACAGTAGCATGGACGAGAACTCCACCATAGGCAGTGTCACTGGCTCTTCTCCCTTCATTTGCTTAACTGTAAAATGAGATGCTGAAGTAGAGCTTTTCCACATCCCATTTGACTCTTGAAGTACAAGTATTCTTAACCATTTCAATAATTACTATACAATGTACATTTATTAGGAATAATTCAATATAGAATAAACTATCATTCACACAGCTACTTTATGTATCTAGTGGAGTGTAAAGTTTTATGTAATCATGTGGACATGCACACATATAAGCAGGCTTATGTAGTTCCCTAAACCAGTTCATGGTCCTGCATGGTAACGGACATTCTGTGTATTATGCACAAAGCAGATTGGTACTTGGAAATCTTATTTAACTTTCAAACATCTCAATCATATGAGTTTGGTATTTAAATCACTTTTTTCAAAGTCTGAAGTATATATATTCATTTATTCATTCATTCAGGAAAGTGCTTTGATTAGAAAATACCATCCCTTAGCTAGGCAAATTAGGACATGAAATAAGAGTATCCTAACACAGGGATGTTTCTTACGTGAATTTAGCAGCAAGTGTTAGATTGTTTCAGAAGAAAGTAGGTAGAGGTCCTATATCCACTTCTAACTTCTGTGATTGTGTTACACATATCAATTCTACCCACATACCCACATAACAAACTAATCACCCAGCTCTGACCCAATAGCAAGGGCAATTTGGAAATGGGGTCTTATATTTTCAGAAGGAGAAAAATGAAATTGGATTTCATGAACCCATTGCATGTGCTTGGCTTGTGTCTTAGCTGCCTCACTGGTCAGGGGGCCAAGAGTTGCTGCACAACTGTTATTACAGTTACACACAAAAGAGGGCATGCACCACAGAGTATGTCTTCCTGATGGCCCTGTCGTTCAGTCAGAAAGTTTCAGAAAAGTAGACAAACTAGAATAAAATATAAAATCTGTCCTTTTTCCCTTTTAATTTTTATTCACCATTGTCATCATCATCAATGTGTGTGTGACATCCTTCTGTGATAGCCTCTCAAGTTCTAGGATTATACTCTTGTGAGTGCCCGACTCGCCAGCAAAGCAGATGCCACACCAGGATCCTTCTGCACACCTTTATTGGGAGAGCTTGATTGCAGAGGCAAAAAAGACTCCAAGCCCAGAACTGGTGCTGCTTATATAGGCCTAGGAGAGGCGTGTCTCACACCCGGATTGGTTATGCTTTCCACCTCATTTGCATGTTCCTCATTTGATTGGTTATTCTCTCTCAGTACCTCACTGAGCCTCATTATCATACCTCATTTGTATGTCTCTCATCTGATTGGTTATTCTCTCTCAGTATCTCATGGAGCCTCATTATCATGCCCGGGCCAGGCAGTGACTTGGTGAAAAAAACTTTACTGTATATGTATGCATTGGTTGTTTACCCAAACTTATGCGTGGTGGCCAGTGGTAGCCAGTGCCACCCTGCAACGGCACATGTGGCTTCCCACATTATACGACTGTACCACCAGGTCTAGCTTCCATCGTCTTGCTTTGGATATTAAATTTACATAGTGACTCTTTTCCGTTTCCCATGCTTACTCTTCATTTCCAATCATCTCCTCAGAGCACAGGCATACATGTTTGTTGCATGAATGTTCCTATGATCTTTGTGATGATGGAGGAGGACCAGTGGCTGAAGTTGTTGGGATTTGCAGTACCCAGCTGAAGAGACTCTTAATGAAGGTAGATACTTAGAAAGACAACTTTGGTATTTTTAAAACATTGCAAGACTTCTTGTAATGTAACCTATTCAATCTCAAATTCTCCACATTAACAAAGAAGGTTATATTTGTCCATAATGGTTGTTTCTGGTCAAAGCTTGACCTTCATGCCTAAACGGATTCACAAATGTAGACAGACTCAGGCACATGATGCCCAGAGCCCTTTAGAAGTGAAGGCTTAGCAGGGCATCGTGTCTTTGTATATTCTTGACTCCAGTGACCTTTGCTTCTGCCACAGAGCTCATGGAGTCAACGATTACATTTTTAGAGCCAAAGCATGACCAAGACTCATGGCTTTCAACCTTTCCAAGTACAAGTTTCCTTTTAAATGTCAAAGTTTGAGAATGCCATGGGATACTAGATGTAGTTTTTGAGTTAACACTGATGAACTACAAACCAATAATGGTCTCCTTGAACTCAACAACATCTGAGCTTCATTAGCTACAGCTAGATGTATTTAAAAATATTCATGTACAAGATGAATATTTTTATTTAACTGTATTTGGCTTGGCATGCGCTTGAAATGCTTTACAATGAGTCCAAAGAGAGTTGTGAAGCATTAAATTGTTTCCAGGGTGCCAGTGCAGTTCTTAGCTCTAAGATAGTTTGCAATATTCTGCCCACATCTTTGATATGTAGGGCACTTTTAATAATTCTAACTATTTTGAAAGGGTACTCTATTAGATATACACCTTAGGAGAAAGAATGGGTGCAGCGCATGCACTGTGTGTGTGTGCACTCATGTGTGTGTACTATTCATTCATTTGCTCTTCTAAGCACTGAAGAAGTGGTGAGCACTAATAACAAAAGTAAGTAACATCTACCAGATAAACATTTTTAACACAGTGATCCTGTTGATCCTCTCATTTTATAGGTAAAGAGATAGAGTGCAGTGTAATGATATTCTATTAGCAGGCTGTCTTAGTCAGGGTTTCTATTCCTGCACAAACATCATGACCAAGAAGCAAGTTGGGGAGGAAAGGGTTTATTCAGCTTACTCTTCTACATTGCTGTTCACCACTGAAGGAAGTCAGGACTGGAACTCAAGCAGGTCAGGAAGCAGGAGCTGATGCAGAGGCCATGGAGGGATGTTCCTTACTGGCTTTCTTCCACTGGCTTGCTCAGCTTGCTTTCTTATAGAACCCAAGACTCCCAGTCCAGAGATGGTACCACCCACAAGGGGCCCTCCCCTCTTGATCACTAATTGAGAAAATGCCTTGCAGCTGGATCTCATGGAAGCATTTCCCCAACTGATGCTCCTTTCTCTGTGATAACTCCAGCTGTGTCAAGTTGACACAAAACTAGCCAGTACACAGGCTCAGTAGGTGTCCCACTCATTACACTTAGTGCTTACATCTGGGATACCATCCATTATGCTGCACTGCCTCTCAAAGCAGTTGCCACAGTTACTATGCAACGTCTCAGAAAGCTTACATTATTTGGATAAAATAGAACCTAATAATAAAAAGCTCCCTAGTTTATGCACAGATAAACTCTGAGACATAGAATGAACAAGGGCCCCTGCTTTCTATAGGCTTTTTGGAGGAAAACTTCATTAAGGAAACATCAAAGAATTTAACTAAAGTATGTTTAAATCCTTTTCTTCCATTCACCCACCACCACAAAAGCTGGTCACTTTTCTCATGGGAACAGCTGCATCTATAGAACCCAGGAGGCCACCATGCATCCACAGAACCCACGAGGCCACAGTCTGTCGCACATCTAGAATGATTAGTTTGCAGATGTGCTCTCATCTTTGCAGACGATTTCCATTACATGCTTGTTCATGCTGCAGGCTTCGATAATCCCGTGGCTAATAAAAACTGTAGGCATACATGCTTGGGGTTTAGTTTGTGATTTTTCTGCAAACCTGCTATGGGGAGTCACTAATCTCTCTTCTGGTGCTATGAGTTATGGTAAGATGTATGAATCAGAACCACAACGGCATTCACCGACTCAATCTAGCAGCGCTGAGGCTCACCAGCTGTCCTCAGAGCCACATTGCCAAGATCCATATATTCTGAGTTTTATTCACCTGGTTGAGACTGAAGCTGTAGACATTAAGATGTGAGGGTGTACCTATAAGCAGCACAGTGGAGGCAGCCTCTCTCATCCACACCGTTCCTCCGAGTCTCAGTCTCTATTGTTTGCACTTGAGGCTTCACTCCCCACATTGCAAGGAGCGCCAGTGGTACACACCTTGATAAATCCACACCACCATGCTACTCAGTCACACTAGCTCTGAAGCCCAGGGTTAATCTGTAACTCTTAAGGAGGAGGTGGCAAAAGCTCCCTTAGTCATAGTCTGGATTACACAGGCAAACCTCTTTGTCTCTGACTTTATATGAACCTGTATTTTTAGATCTCAATCTCTCTTCTCTGAAAGGCTTTCTTCCCAGTCTGTAGCACTGCCTCACCTAACTCCTCTTGAATTTCCTGTGTCATTCCACACATATATGGGAATACATAGCAGGAATATGTTGTCATTTTGCTCTTATGCTTAGCTTAAATAATTAAAAAAATATTTCTGAGGAACATGGTGTGGAGAGAACTTAGAGAAATATGTTGAGCCTATGTTGACATTCTTCAGGAAATATTGTTACATGCCTATCCTTTGACTTATATCTTACAAAGTAGTGTGAGTACAGTTTGGAAAAATCCATAATTTTATTGCTTTGAAGGTAGTAATCTTTATTAATAAGGAAATTACTATAAAATTATGTGTGTGTGAATATGTCAGCCACTTTTTATTGATGTTTATTGATTATTAATTATAGTGGGCCAGCTTCCTTAGGAACTTTGAATATGTAGTTGTCTGACTTTTAACAATACCCAATAATTTCTGTATCATTTTATGGCAGACTTTAGAAGAGTAAACTACAGCATGGGGGCTTCAGAAGTTCATCAAGAGTCACAGGTTCATAGGTAGAAGAGCTGTGAGCCCTGCTCTGCCACACTCACTCTGAGCCTGTGTTCTTGTCTAGTAGGTTCTATTCTTTAAAGATATTTTATGCAACCATTTTTTAAAATTTATATCACAATCATTGTGTCTTTGTTTCATCTTCTAAGGCTTTTGTTATCAACCTGTGAGTCGTGACCCCTTTGGGGGTTGAGTGACCCTTTCATAGGGGTCAGATATCAGGTATCCTGCATATCAGATATATACATTATGATTCATTACAGTAGCAAAATTTGTGAAGTAGCAATGGAGTAATTTTATGGTTAGGGATCACCACGTGAGGGACTGTATTAAAGTGTTACAGATTTAGGAAGCTCGAGACCCACTGTTCTAAATCAGAGCTTATAGCTTCATTTTCCCAACTCAGCCCCTTCAGGCACTACAAACTGTTTCTATGCATTCTTTTGGGACATTTAACCATTTTGATTAACTAAAAACTGTCATAAACATCTAATGGCTGAGCATTCCAGTAATGGGGGCAACTTCTGTCTCCTGGATACTGTACCATTTCTTGTATGCTCTTCCTTCCCCGTGGAATGTCTGCTTACCTCTTTACTAATCAGCGGGACACATGTACTTCCTTCAGTAACATCCTGTCAGCAAACTGTAGCCCCTTGACAAATTACCATGGCTGACACATTTTTTTTTTAAGAAAAAAATATTGAACACTTCACAAATTTGCATGGCATCCTTGCTCAGGGGCCATACTAATCTTCTCTGTATCGTTCCAATTTTAGTATATATGCTGTTGAAGTGAGCACGGCTGACACATTTTTAAAATGTTCTATTGTGTCCAGGTGCACTAATAATTTTCTGATTATTTTTGTATGTCTTTAAAAATTTATCCCAGGTACGTTTTCTCCCTTGACTTTTATATTTGTTAGAATATTGTGGTGATTTGAATAAAAGTGGCCCCTATAGACTTATATATTTGCATGCTTAGTCCCAAGTTTATAATCTGTTGGGAAGGATGAGGAGGTATGTTCTTATTGGAATAGATGTGTCTTCGTTGGAAGAGATATGTCACTGGGACTGGGCTTTGGGGTTTCCAAAGCCCATGACAAGCTCAGTTTCTCTCTGCCTCATTATGACATCTCTTCACAGCAGTAGAACAGTGACTAAGACACATACATTAAGACAGACTGACATTTTCATGCATGTATATAACAAACTTTGCTCACGCTCCCTAATTACTCTATCTCTTTACATAACCAATCAAATGTAATTCCTTAGTGATTGAGATCACAGAAATTATTGCTTTTATAAACCTCTGCAGCCACTAGACTACATTCAGAACGCATCTCTCATGAAACCTGGAGCTCACTGGTTTAAATAGACTGACTGAGGAGTAAACCTCATGGTATTGTCCTGTCTCCATCTCTCTAGTAATTACAGGTGTGCTCCACAATACCAGGCTTCTATCCCTGTGCTGGTGATCTATCACAGTTCCCCATGATTGTGCAGCAAATACTATTAGTGATAGAGACATCTTCCTGGTCCCCTTTCTGACATCTTTACAGAGGAAAAAAATGTAACTTGATTTTAAATACCTTGTTTCCGTCACGTTTCTACTCGTGTGTAAAACAACTTAAGGGGAAATTTGTTGTGATTGGCACATGGCTCCAAAAGACCACACCAGGCCAAACAGTTCCACATGAGGTTTATTGAGAGAGAGAGGAAAGGGCAAGGTGGTGTCGGAAAGAGAAGGGGGGAAGAAAGAGAGATCAGAGGGACCTTCCTTTATATATGGATGGTGATGTAGCCATGGGTAAAGGTGGAAGGTGAGCCAAGTGGATTCTGGGAATATGGTGGCTGTTGCCTTGGCAACAGGTGTGTGGGTCATGCTGTTTTCTATGTGATGTCATAGGCATGTTTCAGAGGTCCTGATACCAATAAAATTAATTTTGGCTGAGATATTTTGGAGGGTTTGGTCTGTGCTCTGGTTCCACTGTGCGCCTTTGATAAGGCAGAGCATTAGGGAAGAAGCATGTAACGGAGTAGAGTTGCTTGACTCATGGTAGCCAGGAAGGAGGTGATGGGGAGGAGGATACAGGATACGCTGGGACCAAGAGTTACTGAGCACACATAAAAAGACGTATGGCAGCCAAAGTGGGATGGAGTAGTCATTTATCCCCTGGAGATGGCAAATAAATGGTGATCATATGTCTGCATTTAGATTTTTCACTTGCCAGATAAAGTCAAGTGTGACTGTTTTTCATTTGTGAAATGTTGGTGTTCCAAAAACTTGAAATAATTAAAATTTGATCACACTATGTTATTTTTAATTTAGTTTAGTTTTTTTTTAACTTGTTCACCTTACATCCTGTTCACTACCCCCTCCAAGTCACCTCCTCCCGCAATCCTTTCCCATACCCACACTATGTTATTTATATCCTCCTATGCAAATGTAGGCTTTGATTGTGACTGTGGTGAGACAGAATAGTAATATCAGAAGACAAGGCAAATCATTACGCGTAGTGCATTGTTTTTCCAGCAGACTGACCCTTTTCCTTGCCTTGGCTCATAGAAAGGATGGCCAAAGCAAGAAAATGGCTGTACTCTTATCACAGTTCAGAATGTGAAGTTGTTGAACAGGCTTCTGAAATCACCACACCTCTGGCAATCTAATGCTGGCTTTACCACCTCATTCACATTCTACCTACTCTATACATGATAGCTCAAAAGTCTGCAGAAGTACCCCAGAGTAAGGAAGCATAGTACGTGGTGTGTCTGACTTAGGCTGTCTTCATTTCTGATGAAACTTAAAACAAATGAGCCATCAAAGGAAAGTATATAGTGAAACATTGGATTATAAGGAACTGAACAATAGTTTTGGATAGAGTCCCTGACCATTCATATCAATCTTGTTGCAAATCTTGTTGAAGATATATTGGTAAATACCAGTCATTGTATTTCATTTGAGAAGCAGCATATCGATGGGATAATTTATTTGTAATATTTTATTCATATGACTATGCTCAACCTGGCACTTCCATTATAGACAGTGGTTATAGCATTAGTGGGGCCATAATAATTGACTAGCAGACAAAGTTTATAATACCAAGTCTAACCATAGGGCTGTTTTAAAGCAATTATTATTATGAAGTCAGGCCACTTTAGAGTATTTATTTTACAAACTACTGTATACTGAAATAGACCTGGGAAATAAGACTTCATTTTCAATGTGTTTTAAAAAGATTTCTAGCTTTGGGGCTTGAAAACACATTTCCACTTAAATGTAGAAGATTCATAACTCACCAGCAAAATAAAGCAATCAGAACCTACCAGCTTTAATACATAAATAACCTATATATTCTAAACATATACCTTAGGATAATTACTCTATTTGAATAGAAATTCAATGAATTCATATGAGAGGCAGGATTTATGCTGTGGATAGGATATTAAAAATGTTTTTATTGAAACTAATAAATAGCTTATTGGGTAATATGAATATTCAAGATAATGCCAAAGTTATAAAATAGAAGCCTAAAATATTCTCTTGTATATACAAAATAGACTTATTCTGCAAGAAGGAAAATAAAAGTCAATGAATATTTTCAGCAGAATATATGTATACATATTTATGTATACTTTTTCTGCAGAATATTTTAGTACATTGCTTAGTTTTATTTGAGCCCATTGGCTAAGAATGGTACTTTCTAGTTTAAGTCGGATATAGAAGATGAAGGTATATACCTAGAGATGGAATCACAACTTCTAGGATGTACATTGTTCTACACAACCATACTTTCTTTCCTTAGATCCATTTTCTGTGATTTCAGCTGAAGGAGTGCAAGTGTGTTTTCTAAGGTTTACTGCCTTCTTAGACATGGCATTTTTTGAACTCTCTGGGCCTGCAGGGATCTGCAGCTTTGAAAGTAAATATGCCATTAGGTGTTGAATGGACCCAAGGAGCAGACAAAACTGTGAAGTGGAAGTTCTCTATAGAGATGGCTGACTATGGACTGAATTTCATATTACTACATGGGTAGAATAAGGTTTTTGTTGAACCAAGATGATAGCAGGGTTATATGAATTTTGGGGTCTTATACTTTGCACCCTAATTTGCTTGACTTCCTTGCCACATGGAGACCCACATATAAAGCAGAGAAGAACCTGTGATTCGGAATATGTGGGTTGTCATGCTGCAGTGACACATGCATGATACCAGATCAGGTATAGGGAGTCATAGACCCAGTATTTACTATACATACTGTCTATTACAGTTAAGTTTGCCGAATCTAACATATTTATTTTTATGGCTTCTTGATTATGGAGGCTGAATCTTGGACACTGTAAAATTTGAATATCCAAAAAAGTAGTTTCTAAATATAATATTGAATTCAGCACTAAATTTCAGCTTAACATTTTAAGCAAAGGAATTTCTTAGTGCAGTGGAAAGACTTGAGACCATTTTGAAAATTAAAGTGCTTCTTAAGTACTGACCTCAACTCTCTGCTCTCTGTTTCAATTAGCTATTACGAACCATTACAAGAACTACTCATACCAATATTCATATATTACTGCTCTGAACGTGTGATTAAAATGAGCAAGATAGGTGGTAGGTAGGTATAAATTTTGTGAATCATTCCTCAGGTAATGTGCCAAGTAGAAATTTAGGAACATAAGTTTTGAGCATTGCCTATGTCCAAATTTTTATACTTACTAAACTCAGTGACCTTGTATGATTTACCTTCTTGTACTTTCTATATCACCAATTTCTATCTGTATCTGTATCTATATGTATGTATGTGTGTATGTATGTATGTATGTATCTGGATGGATAAGCAACAGTAATATGTATGCTAAGGTAACTATTTTACAGATTACATGAAAAGATTATACTATATATGTATATAGTATTTCTTCTTTTTTTTAATTTTTTTAAATTTTTTAAAATTTTTTATTAGGTATTTAGCTCATTTACATTTCCAATGCTATACCAAAAGTCCCCCATACCCACCCACCCCCACTCCCCTACCCACCCACTCCCCCTTTTTGGCCCTGGCGTTCCCCTGTACTGGGGCATATAAAGTTTGCGTGTCCAATGGGCCTCTCTTTCCAGTGATGGCCGACTAAGCCATCTTTTGATACATATGCAGCTAGAGTCAAGAGCTCCGGGGTACTGGTTAGTTCATAATGTTGTTCCACCTATAGGGTTGCAGATCCCTTTAGCTCCTTGGGTACTTTCTCTAGCTCCTCCATTGGGAGCCCTGTGATCCATCCATTAGCTGACTGTGAGCATCCACTTCTGTGTTTGCTAGGCCCCGGCATAGTCTCACAAGAGATAGCTATATCTGGGTCCTTTCGATAAAATCTTGCTAGTGTATGCAATGGTGTCAGCGTTTGGATGCTGATTATGGGGTGGATCCCTAAGAAGATCTCAGAAGATGGAAGGATCTCACATGCTCATGGATTGGCAGGATCAACATTGTAAAAATGGCTATCTTGCCAAAAGCAATCTACAGATTCAATGCAATCCCCATCAAAATTCCAACTCAATTCTTCAACGAATTAGAAGGAGCAATTTGCAAATTCATCTGGAATAACAAAAAACCTAGGATAGCAAAAACTCTTCTCAAGGATAAAAGAACCTCTGGTGGAATCACCATGCCTGACCTAAAGCTTTACTACAGAGCAATTGTGATAAAAACTGCATGGTACTGGTATAGAGACAGACAAGTAGACCAATGGAATAGAATTGAAGACCCAGAAATGAACCCACACACCTATGGTCACTTGATCTTCGACAAGGGAGCTAAAACCATCCAGTGGAAGAAAGACAGCATTTTCAACAATTGGTGCTGGCACAACTGGTTGTTATCATGTAGAAGAATGCGAATTGATCCATACTTATCTCCTTGTACTAAGGTCAAATCTAAGTGGATCAAGGAACTTCACATAAAACCAGAGACACTGAAACTTATAGAGGAGAAAGTGGGGAAAAGCCTTGAAGATATGGGCACAGGGGAAAAATTCCTGAATAGAACAGCAATGGCTTGTGCTGTAAGATCGAGAATTGACAAATGGGACCTAATGAAACTCCAAAGTTTCTGCAAGGCAAAAGACACCGTCAATAAGACAAAAAGACCACCAACAGATTGGGAAAGGATCTTTACCTATCCTAAATCAGATAGGGGACTAATATCCAACATATATAAAGAACTCAAGAAGGTGGACTTCAGAAAATCAAATAACCCCATTAAAAAATGGGGCTCAGAACTGAACAAAGAATTCACACCTGAGGAATACCGAATGGCAGAGAAGCACCTGAAAAAATGTTCAACATCCTTAATCATCAGGGAAATGCAAATCAAAACAACCCTGAGATTCCACCTCACACCAGTCAGAATGGCTAAGATCAAAAATTCAGGTGACAGCAGATGCTGGCGTGGATGTGGAGAAAGAGGAACACTCCTCCATTGTTGGTGGGATTGCAGGCTTGTACAACCACTCTTGAAATCAGTCTGGCGGTTCCTCAGAAAATTGGACATAGTACTACCGGAGGATCCAGCAATACCTCTCCTGGGCATTTATCCAGAAGATGCCCCAACTGGTAAGAAGGACACATGCTCCACTATGTTCATAGCAGCCTTATTTATAATAGCCAGAAGCTGGAAAGAACCCAGATGCCCCTCAACAGAGGAATGGATACAGAAAATGTGGTACATCTACACAATGGAGTACTACTCAGCTATTAAAAAGAATGAATTTATGAAATTCCTAGGCAAATGGATGGACCTGGAGGGCATCATCCTGAGTGAAGTAACACATTCACAAAGGAACTCACACAATATGTACTCACTGATAAGTGGATATTAGCCCAAAACCTAGGATACCCAAGATATAAGATACAATTTCCTAAACACATGAAACTCAAGAAAAATGAAGACTGAAGTGTGGACACTATGCCCCTCCTTAGAAGTGGGAACAAAACACCCTTGGAAGGAGTTACAGAGACAAAGTTTGGAGCTGAGATGAAAGGATGGACCATGTAGAGTATTTCTTTTTTAAATTTGTTCTCTCATACAATACATCCTGACTTCAGCCTCCTTCCCTTAAGCTCTCACAGTTCTCCCCTCATCTCTTCTGTCCTCCAGATTTTCTGTTTCCCTTCAGAAAAGTGTAGTTCTCCCAAGGATATCGACCAAGCTTGGCATAACATGCTTTCATAAGACTAGACACAGACCCTCATATCGAGGCTGAATGAAGTAACCCAGCAGGAAGAAATGAGTCCTAAGGGCAGGCAAAATAGTCAGAGATACTTGTAACTCCTACTTTTCGAGTCCCACAAAAACCTCAGGCTAAAAACCCACAGCACGTGTGTAGAGGACCTAGCACAGATCCACGAATGCTCCATGGTTGCTGCTTCAGTCTTTGTGAGCCCCGGTGGGCCTTGCTTAGTTAATTTTGTGGGCCATGCTCTCATGGTGTCCTCAACCATTCTGGTTCCCACAGTCCTATCTTCCCATCTGCTGGAGTTCCCTGTGCTCTATATTATGTTTGGCTGTAGGTTTCTACATCTGCTTCTGTCAGCTGCAGAGGAAGCCTCCTTGATGATGTTTAGCCTAGGACCAATCTATGAGTATAGCAGAATATCATTTGGAATCATTTCGTAGGCTTTATTTCTTAGTCAGTCATGTTTGATTCTACCTTAGGTTGCTGGGTCATTGAGCTTCTGCCTTCTGGCCATCCAGGCAGTATTGGGCATGGGCTCTCTTTCCTGGCTTAGGACTCAATTTAGACCAGCCATTGGTTGGTTACTCCCACAAGCTCTGAGCCAATATGTATATATTATTTCTTAATTTTAAAATATTCATTTATTTCCTTTTATGTGTACAAGTGTTTTGCCTGCATGTACACTATGTAAGCACCCAGTACCCTTGGAGGTTGGAAGAAAGCATTGAATCCCGTGCAACGGGAGATATGGATGACTGTAAACCACCAAGCTGGTGCTAGTAGCCAAACTTGGTCCTCTGCAAGAGCAAAAGGTGATCTTAACCCCTGAGCTATTTCTTCATTTACACACACACACACATACACACACACTTCTTAATAAAAACAATGCCCTGTTCAAACAAGCCCTATCTATGTAGACACACTAGCAATTAAAGTAGTACAAGCCTTGACTCTAATAAAATATTTCTTTCAAAGCATCCATGGACTCAAATGGTAATAGGAAAAAATTCTTCTGGACTTTGACATGTGAATCATGTTGGGCTCATAACTGAAACATATACTTGAGGGATTCTGTAAGTTAAGGTGGTAATTACCTGATAAGTCATTTTGTAAAATGTTAAATTATGCTCTCATATGTGAAAAACAGAAGGCATTTAAGAAGTTCTTAATTTCCACAGGTTTCTCTTTTTTTTATATGAGATATCTAGGTGAGGAGTCATAACATTTGTTGGTCTGGTGTATGGTGTAATCTGAGTATTTGTTTTTTTATGACATGATTTTTTATATTTGTATGTCTTTGTGTTTCTAGTTTAATCTGACAAGCTCATAAGAGACACTTTTATGTTTACACAAATAAGATGTTTATCAGTCTTCACCTCAAGGTTTGTGTAGGATAGGCAGTGGTGGCTTCCATGCACAAACAAGATGTGAGCCCTTCTGTTTCAGCACTCAGACTCAGAACACATTTTGCATTACAAATGGAATCACTCAGGGCAAGGTACAGCCTGGAAGCCACAATTTTGTGTCAAGCAGAGTAAGCACCACACAGGTTGATCCTCACGTCCAGGTGGTTCACAAAAGAGAATATCACTCTAAATGAATGAACCTGGAAGAAAAAAAAAAGGACTCAGATTTCCAGTAATCATCAGACTAGGCGGATTCCACTGCACACTCAACAAAATGACTGTGGTTTAGAGACAGCATTGCTGAAGCTGGGAATTTGGAAGCATGCACTGTTGGAAGGACTATCAATCAGTGGTCCTAGCAACCAGTTTGACAAAATATCCTCTAGTGTCTCTTAAAGCTGACCTTTTACATTAGAAACTTCCTTTATATGTGTACATCAAATCAGAAAGGTTTGTGTGTATAGTACAAAAGGATTTTAAAAATAAATAGACTATATGGTCTACTGTCATGGCTCTTTCCATGCATATCTTGAAGTTTTATATCTCACTATATAAAAGATTTCCTGTGACTATAGACACTGAGGACTTGGTAATTAAAACAATACAATACAACTTCAAGTGTGCATAACCATAAATACTTTAAATTTATTTGCTGCTTATCATTCCCAGGCTCAAAGACAAGGTACGTTGTTGTTTCCTCTTCTCACCATCTAAGAGATACAGAACTGTTTCTACACATGTATGTGTTCGTGCCAAATCATTGAAGAAGTTGCCATAGAGAAAGACCCTGAATATCTTGTTGGTTTTTTTAGTGCACAAGAGCACAATCAAGGTAGAGTCTTTGTTTAATATGCCAGGCAGAACTGGCAACATGTCAATGTCTCTAGCCTTCTAAATTGGGCCTTGAGAGCAAATGCAGTCAAGGCTGTTTGTCATGAGCCGATCTGAAATCTATTGAACCTTAAAACTACGTATTGCATATTCATTAGTGATCATTGCCGCAGAAGAGACCTGGAGGCAATCATGCAGATGAATGTGTACCTTCCAGTGACACTTCCTGGCAAAGTGCACTGTCCATGAAATTGTAAATAAAAACATCTCGGAAGCAGCTGCATAATTTTTTTTCCAGGCCCTCCTGGCTGTTCTGTTTTACTGGAGGTTGGAACATGATGCATTCATGTTAATCAAATGTCTCTTGGAAAATGCATCCTCCCTGCCTAAGCACACCTATCACTGACAGCACATTTTGCAGAAGTGCTTAGATAGATGTAGGGCTGCAGGTGTTTTCCTGATCTTCTCTTTGAACTTTCTGACCTCTCTTAAGAGAAAAAAAAAAGTTTCTGGACTGTGAGGAGCAGCAGCTCTGAGAGCTTTATCTGAGCTCACTTAAGATTTTAGGTAAGTCTTTTGCCTCTCAGCGGCATTGAGAACCTGTTAATAATCCAGTGGCTTGCATAAGTAGTTAGGTCACACACAGAATGGAGCTTTCAGCTAGTTAAAAAAAAAAAAAAAGCAGTGGTGAGATATCAAAAAGGAAGAAAATGCTTCTTAATTGGAAGTCTTAGGAAACAACTTTTTAAAAAAAAAATCTATGGAAGATAATCTATATAAATTAGAAACCAGAAACCTGAAAATGGTTTTTGTCAAGATTTTAGCTTCTTATTCACTAAATAAAAACCTCCATCTTAAAGAAAAATAGACCCACTGTGTTGTACCCTCTTAAGGGCCAGTGTTTACTGTGGTCTTGGCTTTACACAGTGTGATCTGTTGGCAATAGTATCAGATTCAGGCTTCTAAACCAGTACAATGCTTTTGTCTCCCAGGAAGACAATTGCTTTAGCAATGATTAGGATTTTTTTTCCCCAACCCTAAACATACACTCACATGCTACAGGTGGCAACACTGTAGCCAATGTTCTCACTCTGAATCCAAAGGGTAAAAACACTGTGTGTGTGTGTGTGTTATGATGTTCTGTGGGACTCCTAACAGTGGGAGTGTCCCTGATTCTTTTACCTGCTCTTTGGACCCTTTTTCTCCTACTGGATTGCCATATCTAGCCTTTTTATTAGGGTTTGTACCTGGTCTTGCTGCATCTTGCCTTGATATGATTGCCTGATATCTCTTGGAGACCTCCTCTTTTCTTAGTAGAAATGAAGGAGGAGTGGATCTGTGGAGGAATGAAGGGGGTGGGGTGGGCTAGGCACTTCTTCTCCCATTGAGGCAGGACAAGACAGCCGAGTCAGGGGAATAGATTCCACAGACAGACAACATCTTTAGGGATAGCCTCTGCTCCAGTTGTTTGGGACTCACACAAAAAACCAAGTTGCACAACTGCTACATATGTGTGAGTGGGGGCAGGTCCAGCCCATGTATGCTTGTTGGTTGGTGTCAGTCTCTGAGATTCCACAGGGGTTCAAGTTAGTTGACTCTGTTGGTTTTCCTGTGGAGCTTCTATCTCTTTAGGAGCCCTCAATCCTTCCCTCAGCATTCTTATAAGACTCCTCAGGCTCCATCCAGCCTTTGCCTGTGAGGACCTGCCCCTTCCCCAGTCAGCTGGTGGGTGGAGCCTCTCAGAGGAGAGCATGCTCCTGTCTACAAGCATTACAGAGTATCATTAACAGTGTTAGGGATTGGCGCTTGCTCGTGGGGTGGGTCTTTGGTTGAGCAGGTTATTCCTTGGCCATTCTCTCAGTAACTGCTGCATCTCCCTGTCCATGCATTTCTCTTTCTTTCTTTCTTTCTTTCTTTCTTTCTTTCTTTCTTTCTTTCTTTCTTTCTTTCTTTCTTTCTTTCTTTTTTTTAATTGATTTGTTTGTTTGTCAGTTTGTTTTTCTTTTTTTTTTAAAGATTTATTTATTTATTATATGTAAGTACACTGTAGCTGTCTTCAGACACTCCAGAAGAGGGAGTCAGATCACATTACGGATGGTTGTGAGCCACCATGTGGTTGCTGGGATTTGAACTCCGGACCTTCAGAAGAGCAGTCGGGTGCTCTTACCCACTGAGCCATCTCACCAGCCCCCATGCATTTCTTATAGACAGGAAAGCTTTGGGTTGAAAGTTTTGTGGGTGGTCTGTTGTTCCTATTACTCTACTGAGGTTCCTACCTAGCTGCTGGAAGTTGCCTCTTCAAGTTCTCTATCCCCACTCCCATGAGTCCCAGCTAAGGTCTCCCCATTGATTAATGGGAACCTCTCCTATTTCAGGTCTCTGGCACATACTTGAAATGCACCCCCACTCCCCATTCCCACCATCTGCACATTCCACTCAGTCTCATGACCAGCTGGCCATCCCCCTATCATTTCACACACCTGATCCTGAACCTCCCCCTCCCATTCCCCTTACCATCCCCTCTCCCACCCAGTTTTCTTCCTCCATCTGCTTCCTAAAACTATTTTATTCCCCCTTCTAAGTGAGATTCAAGCATCTTTGCTTGGGTCTTCCTCTTATTTTTTCCATCTATGGTGATTGAAAATGTTTCTGGGTATAGCAGTGTAAGTTGGCACCTATGCTTTTTTAGAGGTTGCAAGATATCTGTCTGGGCTCTTCTAGCTTTTAGAGTCTGTGTTGAGAAGTCGGGTGTGATTCTGATAGGTCTGCCTTTGTAAGTTACCTGGCTGCTTTTAATATTCTTTCGTTGTTCTGAAGGTTTTGTATTTTGACTATTATGTGCTGGGAGGATTTTCTTTTCTGGTTCAGTTTGATTTGTGTTCTGTAAACTTCTCTTATGTTTTTAGCGTCCCATTTCTTTAGGTTGGGGAAGTTTTCTTCTATAATTTCATTGAAAATATTTTCTGGTCTCTGGAGCTGGTACTCTTCACCTTCCTATTATTATTATTATTATTATTAATTATATTATATTGTTAATTATACTATTATATTAATTATATTATTAATTATATATAATATAATGTATATAATATAATAATATATATTATATACTAATTATATTATTATGTAATTATATTATTATATATTAATTATTATTATTAATAATTATTATTCCTATTATTCTTAGGTTAGGTCTTTTCATGGTATCCCTTATTTCCTTGATGTTTTGTGTCAGGGATTCTTTAGATTTAACATTTTCTTTAACTGATGTATCAATTTCTTCTATTGTATCTTCTACACCTGGGAATTCTCTCTCCCAACTCCTGTATTCTGTTGGTGACAATTGCATTTGTTATTCCTGTTTTCTTCCCTAGGTTTTCCACATCCAGAATTCCCTTAGGTTTTTTTTTTTCTCCTATTTCTACTTTCAGGCTTTGCACAGTTTTATTTATTTACTTTACCTGTTAAAAAACCACCCTGGAAATAATTCTGGGTGTTCCTCAGAAAATTGGAAATAGTTCTACCTCAAGACCCAGCAATACCACTCTCGGGAATATACCCAAAAGATGCCCCACCATGCCACAGGGGCACATGTTCCACTATGTTCATAGTGGCCTTATTTGTGATAGCCAGAAGCTGGAAATAACCCAGATGTCCCACAACAGAAAAATGGATACAGAAAATGTGGATCATTTACACAATGGAATACTACTCAGCTATTGAGAAGGAGGACATCCTGAGTTTTGCAGGCAAATGGATAGAACTAGAAAATATTATCCTGAGTGAGGTTTCTCAGAACCAAAAGCACATGGATGGTATGTACTCACTAATAAGTGGATAGTAGCCAAAAAAAAAAAGTGCAGAATACACAAGAACTAAAAATTTTCCTGTATATCTTTATATAGGATTTATTTGTTTCCTCTTTAAAGGCTTCTACCATCTTTATAAGATTAGATTTAAGGTCATCTTCTTATACTTCAGTTGTGTTAGGATATCTAGGTCTTGCTGTAGTACAGTATCTGTCCTCTGAAGGTGTCATATTGCCTGGCTTTTGTAGATTGTGTTCTTTCTAGGGCTATTAGCCATCTGAATGGCTTTGGTCCCTGGATGTTCCTGTTGTAGTAGGTATTGGGAGGGCAGTTAACCTCGATGATCCTTGTGTGTTAGGCCTCTGATTGGCTGAATGGTTCCTCTTCACCAGGCCTGATGAAGTTGAACTGAGAGGTAGTGGGAGAATGGGGGTGTGGTAGGGATTGCAGGCTGCTCAGGGCACATGGGATACCCTAGAAGATTCAGTGGGCAGAGCGTATGGTTGTGGGAAGAGAATCTATCCTGTATGCTTGCAGATTAGGAGGTCTGATGAAGGTGGGTAGAGATGTGGCAAAATAATGCAGGTCCTAGGATGCTATCAGATTACTTGGGACAGTTGGGGGTGCCCCAGAGGACCCAGCATGAAGGGAAGATGAGTCCAGTAAGGGAATCTAAGTTCCAAATGCTTTCTTAATTGTCTGTTAACTGGTAAAGAGTATAGAAATTACTGTTGTTTAAACCTAGGTGCATAAGTTATAAAAACATATACCCAATTGCCCGTTATGCCTGAATTAAATAAATGTAGCTGACCAGCTCTGACTGAATTCTGGACTTAATGTCTAGTATAATGAATAAGATCCTAGAAGCTAGGTACCCTGGATATCTCCCAGTCTCCAATATGTATTCTTTTGCCTAACCTGTAATGTCAAAATACATTTGGATAACACTGCAGTTCTTCTGAGCTTTGTGTCCCCATCCTTTAAAAATGTAGAATCTCCCTTTGGGGACATAGTTTAGATCCTGAACTGACTGCCTCCCTGAATACTTAGAAAATAAAGCTTTCATTTTAAAGCTTCCATACCTGAAGTGAGTTTTTTTTTTCAGTTTCCACCGTGACTCCAACAGCAATAAGAAAAACAAAACAAAACAAAAACAATGAAAAAAAATCAACAAAAACTAAAACAAACTTGGGTTGTGTGCCCCTAATGTGATCATATCAGATATCTACATTTCTACTCATAACAGTAGAAAAATTACAGTTACGAAGTAGCAACCAAACAATTTTATGGTTAGGGCTCTCTGTGACATGAGGAAGTGTGTTTAAGGGTTCACAGCATTAGGACGGTTGAGAACCACTGCTTTCAATGGTGGCTAAGCAAAGTACTGGTAAGTGTACCAGGAAGCATTGTGAGTGAGCCAAAGAAAGAGCTGCTGTAGCAGCTAGGAAACAATTCCTTCCCTGAGCATATTTTAGCACAGAAAGTTTCAAAGGGATATTCCTACCTAAAACTCAACCAATCACATAACATGGTTAATAAAATTAACAGTCACATAACAGCAAAATTGATTAACTCAGAGATCAGAATGGCCCCCAGAGCTAAAGAATACATTTTTTTTCTTTAAACTGAAGACATGTCTATAATCTTAGTCACATGGACAAGATACGTTTTCAAAGAAATAACAAAATTTATACCAAGAAACTTCAGCATAGTGCAGAACCAAAGAAGATGGAAATGAGAGAGCTTTGGAAGGGTCCAGATGTCCCACATTTCAATTCTACCAACTTGAAGATTCAGAGCACAGAACAAAACAGTAAGTTGGCAGTAGATGAAATATCAATCAAATATTTCCTAAACCTGGAGGATTCTGTTTCTTTATATTATAAAGCATATATAAATTATTCAGCAAGATTATAAAGCACTCAGCCAGAATTTGAACACCACCAGATCTAATGAGATTTAGGATACCAGAAGACAAGAACAAAACCCTAAAATCTGCCTGAGAAATAGAAGATGTGTCTAGCAGGAAACGATACATTGAAATTAGATTTGTTGCAAATCTGTTGGATTTATGAGATGTAAGAAGATGTTGGAAAATGCATTTTAAGATCAACAAAGCCTCACTTGTCATTCTTCCCTGGCGTTTGATTGTAAAAGAGAAATAGGGTTGTTTTGCACATAGATTGAGTCATAAAAATGCATCAATTATAGATAGAGGTAGGATTATTTTGGGGTGCCTTACAAAAAACACAAATATGAAACACAGAAGAATATGTAGGGTGTTAAAAGTAATAGTAAGCAAGTAATTAAAGTAGTAATATGAAATAAATTGTAATTATTCTAAGTACCAATACATAAAAGTCAAGCATTTATAACTTAAACTTTGCAGATGAAATAACATGGTAGTTAAAATAAACACACTGTGGCTTTTGCTTTTTAGTGGACGTTTAAGGGATATCATTTAATCGTAGCTACTGTTTAAAATAATATAATCATGAAAGGTTGTTTAAAATGAACATTTACTATTAGATATGGAGATATAGAATATATCACTTTCAAATCCCTAATGAAAATAAAAATATCAATTAATTTAAAAAAGATATTGAAGGGTAATAAACAATCTTACATAGATGTGAAATATTTAAACATTTACAAATAATATCAATCAGTGAATTGATATTAAAATATGATGAGAGCTAACAAATCAGTTGAGTGAGTAAAGGCATTCACTGCCAGTCCAGGTGACCTGAGTTTGATCCCTGAGTCCCTACGGTGGAAGGAGAGAACTGATTCTTGCAAGCTGTTCTCCAACCTCCACATAGGCACCATGACATGCACATATACAATGAAGTAAAAGTATATAAGTAAAATAAAATAAAATTAAAAATAAATATATGGCATATTAGTGCCTATATCAGAAATGTAATAATTGTTTAAAAATACACAACTTATCAATGCAATATGCAATAGTGAGCAATTTTAAGAAAAAATGTAATTTAAATCTCATTCTCTAGTGAATAAAGTCTAGGAAATTAGTTTCCTATTTATTATCTTGATAATTCTTTACAAAATATCTATAAAGATCCATGACATGAGTGGTATTTGGATTGTTTCCTATTGAAGACTTGGAGAAGGAAGAAGGTCCATTATCAGCCTACTTGTTTACGAGAGCATCAAGGCACAACCCTAGTAACAGCCACGACAGAACAAGGACAGTGTCCCTGGTAACTGGGGAGAAAACCTGTCCTATAAGTAGTCTAATAGAGTCTGCTTAAGAGCTATCAGCATGCATGGAGTTACTTGCAAAACAGCTAAATAAAGTATCAGTTTACGAAAGCAATTATCTTCCAACCTGGAACACCAAGCAGGAAAAAATCATATTCAAAGTTCAAATACAGCATCCAGTAGCTACAGCAAAAACACAAAATGTTGCTCAAGGAACTTAGGTTTAAAATTCTGAAATATTTGAATGTTGTTTTAAAAAAATGCAGGAAAGCTGCGTACATAGATGAATAAAAATAAAACATTACAAATAAGGAGATTCATTATTTCATTGCCAAAAAGCAAATCTATAATCTAGGGCAAGGCCACTTGAATCACAGATTTTTCCCATTTCGTGAGAGATGTGGGCAAAAACATATAAATAGTAGTAAATTTGAAAAATAATAGTCAGGATGATATTGAAGAAAAAAAAATGGTTGCAGCTTCTGCTTTTCACACCAAAGTGTTACCAGTAGTTATGAAGTGGCAGTCCTGCCACAGTTAACTGGAGTAAAGTCTCTCTAAGTGCCAGCACCTTCTCATTCCCCATTAGCATATTCTAAAGTAGGAATTTTATAGGAGAAGAAATGAATTATTCAGTAAATTGGAGAATAAATTGGTGGGATGTTGTATAGCATATTTGATGGGATTCTTTATTCCGAAAACTCATATGAAAGTAGATTATCCACAAAACAAAACATTAGGTTGAAGATGTATGATTTAAAGTCTGTGCAAGGACAGTGTAGAAGAATGTACACTTGATTTAAAAGTTATCTATTACTACACTGTGGGGTGTGTGTGTGTGTGTGTGTGTGTGTGTGTGTGTGTGTGTTTATACCTCATAACACATGTATGGAGGCCAGAGAACAGTGTTGTAAGGTCCGTCCTCTTCCTTTACTTTATGTGGATTCCAGAGATTTAACTCAGGTCACCAGCTTGTGTGGGAAGTGACTATACCCATGGAGCACTCGTTCCAGCTTGTACATTCACTTTTTAAGTGGAAAAGACTTTCAAAAATAACTCACAAGGAAAACTTATAATGGAAAATTTGAACAAAAAAAATCAAAATATACCCGCACCATAGATATTATGAAAATGTCAATATTAAGTGTTATTTAGTAGTATTGTTAACATATAAGAAAGCATCACAAATAAATGAGGAATAGACAGTAAAATATATAGGGAAAAAAAGGAAAATATTTGATTCAATATTTACTAGAATGTCTCAAAATTGAAGAAAAAGCAAAGGTTTTCCTCAATATTTAAATGACAATACGCTTATAGATTTGCATTCATATAAACTATACATGAAATATGACATAATATGTACATATAAGATTACCTAGTGTATGTGAACCCTATATGTGAATGTGAGTGATGTTTTCCACTCAAATCTAAACCAGTGGAGAAGTGAAGGGAGCTTTAGCCAGTGGAGGGCTGTGGCTTCTCTGGGAGGAGTCCAGAATTGATACAGTGATAGCTTTCTCCCTTGTCCTTTTTATATCCTTATTTTCATTCAACCAAGTATTCATGAATTATATGTGTCAAATCATTTTAATCAACTTATAGTGAAGACATTACAAAGGTAAAACATGCAGTTCTCATAAATAAATGTATTTTAAATTAAATTCTAAGGTCTAGATACTAGAATCTGAAGCTGCTTGTATCATATACCAACAAGACAGTCTTGCAAGTATTCATTTTTACAAAAGCAGTTAGAGAGTTTAACTGGATTGTCATTAGTGAAACACCAGGGGTTTTAGGTTTTCTCTGGGGCGGAGCAACTGAATGAACATCTATCTACCGGGGTGAAAGACGTTTGATTTTGTGCTTTGGTGAATTCAGTATACTTAGATATTTATTGGAATTGGTATTGCAATAAAAGTGGATGTGTATCACCCTGATGCGATGACACCAGCTCTAAAGATTTGGAAGAGGGTTCTCTGAAGAGAATTAGGTAAGCACAGATCCATGGAATGTAGAAATCCTCCCTTGCTGAACACCTCAAACTCACTACAGGGAAAGCAGTGAAATAATTGTGTGCTCTTCTATGCTCCACGTCTCTGCCTCCCTTATTTAGTTGATGGAAAGCTTTTTATACCCAAGAAAGATTTTTTTTCAAGGACTCATACAAAAGAACAGAATGCCTTTACTTATAATGGAAAGCAGCTTGGAAGGCATGCTGAGGGTAGGAGAAAGAAATTCACACAGACAAATGATGTCCTAACCAATGATCCCTCTGACAGGCTGTCTATGCATACAGCTACAAAATTACCTTACAGGAACAATGGGTTTCTTTGCTTGCTTTTCTAGTAGTCTTCATATCCATTATGCTAAAAATAAAAGAAGTAGAATTTATATAAATTCCAAAATTTAAGGAATTTTTTTACGTAAAACTTAGGATTTAAACCTCTAGTGTTTTGAAGATCTTTGGCTCAACTGTCCACTTCTCTCTGCATGACAATTCTTTAAAAGCTTCTTGCATGTTTTATATTTTGTGTGCTATAGCGACATCTGCTAAGCATGTCAAATATATCACATGTTAAAATGCAAAAGATACATGAAAATATCACTGAGAAAAGTGGACAGATATCTGGATTAGGAAAATAGAGTCACATGATTATCTCTCCCCACATGACACTTGTCTGAATTTCTTTGACAGCATAGATTAAAAAGTGGGAAAGTAGATGCATAACCCATCAGAGTGTGTTAAAACAATGGCAGATGAAAAAACTAATTTTCAGCATTTTAGGAGAAAAATTCCTATATTTATGAGACAGCCAGACCTTATCTCTTATCACTGTCAATTTTGTCTTAAAATTGGGTTGATTGCATGTAAGTGATTATGAGTGAGGCTAAACATTACTGGTATTATTCAGAGTTCTCTAAAGAAACTGAACAGATAGAATGAATCAGTGTACATAAAAAAAGTACTTTATTAGAGTGGCTCACAATCATGATAGTCCAACAACGGTGGTTTCCCAGTCGGACGTCCAAGAATTCAATAGTTGGTTCACAGGATAGATGTCTCAGGTGGTCTTCAACATACATCAGAGTTCTGAAGAGATAGGCTCTAATTGCAGTGACTGGGTGCAATTAGAAGCAATTTCTTCTTCTGTGTCTTTTATATGTGTTGCCACTAGGAGGCGTAGCCCAGTTTTAGCCGGGTCTTTCAATCTCAAATGATGCGGATTTAGGATGAGTTTTCAAGTGATTCAGTCAAGGGAAAGCCATCACAGGTAGGGGTACCTTGCTGTTTGGGACTTAGTTAATTACTGATGTAATCAAGTAAACATCCTAGAATCATCCCCACACTACTCTATTGGACTTTGTTTTTATTTCAATGTCATCAACTGTATTATTATCCCATTTTTTAGAAATGACCAACATTTGCTTATTTGGATCAATTTTTTAATAGTGAGTTTTTTATATTCTTCATTATTCTATTAAAATTTAATCTGCATGTTATTGAAGAGACATACCTTAAGTTTTATAATTTATCTTCTTTTCTGTTGCGAACAAAGTGCCTTAATAGTTAAACATGTCTAAAGATTTCTTGAGATAAAGATGTCTTCAGATTTTTTTAAAAGTAATGAGCTTGTTAAATATTTGGTTTGTGACATAAAAAAAATTGTGAATGTTTCAGTTATTGTGCTGTCTCTTTCTCTAGGAATTAAATTTGTTTTCTAAATTAACTTTGTACTTTAGAGTCATACATTATTCTGATGTGCAATGTTATGTGTTTCATTTTAAAATAAAAAAGAAATTTAAAAATAATGTTAAAATCCTTAAAATTTTTAACAATTTTCTAAAATAGGTTAACAATTAAGGTTAGATATATATATATATCTTGTTGTCAGAGATTTGATTTTTCTCCCTTATTACTCTTTATCCCAAGGTTGGCATATAAAAATACCCACCTGTAGCTATAGGCCCAGTTCTCAGTGAAAAGTAGCATGTTGTTTTCAAGGCAACAGTATAAGTGAATAGGTTTTATGTGTATCTCACACTTATGTCACCTTTCTGAATTAGATTTTAAAAGGTATTCTGTTGACAAATGAAGCCTTCAAAATTAGACTTCAACCTTGCTTTCAGAAACATATGAACCGTTCTAGAAGAAACTGCCGTAAATATAATTTTTCAAACTTTGACAGAACTAAATAGAATAGAGTGATAATCTGCCAGTATTCAAGTTATGAAATATCAATGGTCCATTTTGGATGAGAATGGCATTAACTCTTAAGATCAATAAGTGTCAAAAACAAATTTGTAGTAATTACACTTCTGCCTTGCATGTCTCTGTTACTTCCAGTGCGTGTGTCATTTTTTGACATATATATCTCTTTTTTGAGCTGAATACTTACTATGCTAGTTCAAAGTTCCCACAGAGCTATGAAAAGAAAGGAGCCATCCATTGTATTTCTGAAACTTCCCCCAAAGAATAAAATAATATTGATAACTAGGCTACTATGGATAGCCTAATAGGGAGGTACTTACAGAAGTTTAAACAGTTCTAATATTTATCTTTATTTTTAAATTATGTTTATGTTTATGTGTATGTGTATAGCTCTGTATGTGCCTGTCAGTACAGGTGCCCAAGCGGGGAGACCAGAGGTGTGGTGTCTTCAGGATTTGGAGTTACAGGCTATTGTTGTGAACTTAAACCTGCTCAAATACATGAGCACTGTGTGTGAGCATTCTCTCCAGTTTGAATTTCATGTGTTTTGTTATACAGAATATATGACATTCATTTTCCTAAGTGAGCTCTTTAAATCCACTCTCAACTATATTTATAATCTAGTAGAAGTAGATTATAGTACAAGGCTCCTCAATGTTAAAATTAAAAAATATATCAAAGAAACTAGATTTCAGGACACTTGGTACTTGTGGTGTAAAATTTAGAAATTAAAATTAACTAGAAATTAAAATTTGGAAATTTAGGTAGGGCTGTAGGAGATGGCTGTCTCTGTTACCAGCCCTTAACTCTAGAAATGTTGTTGGTTAAGGCAGTTGTGACACATTGTGTGAATACCACAGCTAGGTCATGAATGACATAGGAGCTTACTCTTGATCCCAGTCACTATGTTAGAAGATTAAGTCCAAAAGACAAGATAATGAGTAGGTCTTTTGCTGAATAATCCAGCCACTATCCCAGGTGATGACTAGCAATAACGTCAAGACATCTAAGTAAGCAAAGATTTGGATGATCTAACATCTTGTCTTTCAAATTACTCCAACATTTGAATTCTCCAATCAAAACTTTGTACACTGTGGATCTGAAGCAAACCATCTTTCTTATGCTCTGTCCAAATTTCTGATGTATAGAAACCAAATCACAGTAAAAATCACTAGTAGATAGTAGTGTGGTTTGTTGCTAGGCAACAGTAATTCAGAAAAGATTGGGACTATGGGGACAGCCACCCAATTAAGCTAAACAATTCTGTTTCAGTAGAGGATTGTAGATGAATGGACACTAAGGAGATGGTTTGCTAAAGCTCAGTAGCCCTTAAGAAAGAGCCAGGCAAAGCCTAAATGACTTCAAAGTAAATTAGCATTAGAAACACAAATGAACACTCTCAAGCCATTAGCTAGTGATACAAGGAAGGTATCAAATGTTATTGAAGTCTAGAATCATGTGAACCCTAGGTAAGATTAGGAGAAATTTTAGTAGCATTGCCACATGTAGTTCATGGAAGCAGTAAATTTATCTAATGAACTTCATGTGCTAGTTAAAGGCTTTCTAGGCAGCATATTCAGAATGCTGGTGAGCCTCTTATCAGTGCTCCTGATAAAATGTGACAGAAAGAAGAGACCTCGAAGGAAAGATGGTTAAATGTGAGGGACCCACAACTCATTGTATCTTAAAGCAACCACTTTTGAGTCTCAACTCTTCAAATGGATGTAAAATGATTCTAAATTTAAGAAAAGGAGTTTTAATCCAGATCTAACTCAGATCATTGTCAGGAAAACTATGGTAAAAAAATAAAGCCAAGAATATGACCATATAATCTCTTCCCCAGGAAGAGATAAAATGGAGTGTCATAGAATTGGACAGATTAATGTCCCATAAGGGGTTCTAAGGGTGTGCCTAGATCTCTGCACTGACTGATAAGGCTTCTACATTTTGATGCCTGGCCAACCACAGCAGCCTTTTATCAGACCCAGATAGAGAGAAACTTGCTGAGATAAGAGTTTTGCTTATGGCCTTGGATATATAACACAAACACCCTAAATTTTATCTTACATCTCACAGGAATTTAAAGCACATTCTTTTTACAGAAAAAACCATTACCCTGGACTGAAGTGAATGGAATACAAAAAAAGAGAAACATTTGGTCACATTTTGCTCAAGTTCTATGGGGTGAAACCATTGTGGGTTGCACTCATGAGCTAGCTTTTACCTAAAGAACATAAAGGACTTGCAATCCAGAAAGCACAAACCATTGTAAGTTGCACTCATAAACTGGTATTTACATAAAAGATTTGCAGTCCAAAAAAAAAAAAACAAAAAAACACAAAACAAAACAAAAAAAAAACCCTAGAAATTGTAGAGAATTATCTCTACAGTTACATTTGAGTTTTAGGCAAGGAATTGACAATATGTGTAAAGACATGTTTCAGTGTTTCAGAATTTCTATGAAAGAGTGACTACTGGTTTCTCCCATTAGATCCCCATGCTCCCCATGGGGTGGGGTCAGAAATCAACATAAGAGATTGCCTTAGTTAAGGTTTCTACTGTGCTACATCCACTCCAGTAGTGACTCTCTTGACAGGCCTAGAAACCTGGATATGCAGTCCCGAGGCGAAAAGTTCATGGAAACTTAGTCTCCTGGAACCATGGCATCTGGTATAATGAATGCTCCAAACTTGGCCCTTGCGAATGGATCTGTGTGCTTCCTTTCAGTATTGTTTTGTTATAGGTGCCTCTAAGCAATGACTTGCCAAATACCCAAGCAAAATCGAACTTTGCTTCCTGGCCTTCACCAATGCCCTAGGTAGTCCTTGAGCCGATCCTGGGCTTGGAATTCAGTAAGAACGTTGCCTATTCAGTGACATTCAGAATTGCCTCTAGTATTGCAAGAGAGATAGTGAAAGAAATCAGGCATTACTGTCTACTACATAGAGTTAGAAATCTCAGGGCAAGCTTAGCAAAGTAAGTGTAGAATTCTTATAGTTATGTAAGGCAGACTACATTACTTATTAGTAGAAAGCCGTCCTACACAATCACTTAGAATAATAGCGGAGTTACTCCCGTATGCAGAAATTTACAATGACCTAGGAAGAAGGAAGGTTGTAGTCTAAGAAGGAACTAGAGTAAATACTTAGAACTATAGATAGCTGAGCCACTCCCATACACAGGAATTTACAATGGCCTAGGGGGAGGGTGGACTATACAATAGACTAGAATCGGAACTATGGCAAGGGCGTGAAGCCCTTACCCCTGGCTTCTAAGATTAAGCTGGCCTTAGGTGGGGCTGCTTTTGATCCCAGTCCCTAACATGGATTTTTATCCCAGTTGGTTTCTGTTAGCTTTTTGAATGCATTCTTCTGTTTTGTGTAAAAGTCACTTATAAGACTGGTGCTCGCTTTGAGACAAAATTACATCAGATACAGCACTCCCCTTGTGTCTATGTCGATTTGTCACCATTTTCGTCACCAACTCCTTGCCCACCTGTTTAGAACCCTAATTTCTCCCGCAGATTGAGGGGGACCGACTGAGACTGGTCCCCAGCACTACTGCATTAAAGCAGCACGACCAAAAGCAAGTTGGGAAGGAATGGATGTATTTCATCTTACAACTCTCAGTAATTCAGGAGGGATTGGTGCTATGGGAATAGGGATCCAATTAAACTAAACAATTCTGTAGATGCTCTGCTTGAATATAAGACTTGTAGCCTCCTCCAGCCTGAAGCGGGCTTGTATAGACCTTGTCTTCACTGAGGTGGGGCCACCTGCAGTGCAGCTTTCCAACTTGGCTGGTTCCTTTTGTAGTGACAACTGCCCTGCTCTTCTGCTACCTGAGGGAGAGGCTGAACCCGTCTTGTGCCGACTGCATGGCCACATGGTGACATTTGAAATGTAAATGAAGAAAATATCTAATAAAAAAATTAAAAAAAAAAGAAAGACAAACAAGGGCCTATCATGACTGCCCTCCGAAAGGCCCCACAAGCAGCCGAAAGAGTCAGGTACAGATATTTATACCCAAACAATGGACAGAAGCTGGTGACCTCTGTGGTTGATATAGGGAAAAGCTGGAAGAAACTGAGGAGGGTGACCCTATAGGAAGACCAGCAGTCTCAATTAACCTGGACCTCTGAGATCGATCAGACACTGAGCCTCCAACCAGGCAGCATACACCAGCTGATATGAGGCTCCCAACATATATACAGCAGAGGACTGCCAGGTCTGGACTCAGTCAGAGAAGATGCAACTGACCTTCAAGAGACTGGAGACCCCAGGGAGTGGGGAGGTCTGATGGGATGGGGTAGGGGGTAGGGACATTCTCTTGGACAAGGGGGAGGAGGTGTGGGATGCAGAACAGTTGGAAGGTGGGCAGGATCTGAAGGGGTTTGCAACCCCTTAGGAAGAACAGTATCTACCAACCAGACTCCCCCCCCCACCCCCCCCCGAGCTCCCAGAGACTAAACCACCAACCAAAGAATACACATCGATGGATCTATGGCTCCAGATGCATAGGTAGCAGAAGATGGCCTTATTTGGCATCAATGAGAGGGGAGGTTCTTGGTCCTGTGAAGGCTTGATTTCCCAGCGTAGGGGAATGCTAGGGCGATGAGGTAGGAGTGGGTAGATGGAGGAGCATCCTCATAGAAGCAATGGGAAGGTGGATGTGATAGGGGGTTTGCAGAGGGGGAACCAGAAAGAGGGATAATATTTGAAATGTAAATAAGTAAAATAACCAATAAAAGCAAAAAAAAAAAAAGCAAACAACAACAACAACAAAAACCCAAAAACCAAACAAACAACCAAAAAACCAACCAACCAACCAACCAACCAACCAACCAACCAAACAACCAACCAAAAACAAACAAAGAAAGGAAGAGCTATGCAAAACCTAAATGACTTCAATGTAAGTTAACATTGGTGGCCTCTTCTGCATTATTCATCAATCCAGAAAAAGACCCATGGACCTGCCTACAGCTCAATATTATGGGGACATTATCTCAACTAAGATCTCCTCTTCAAGGCATATCCAGGTTTGTGTCAAGTTGACAAAACTCACAGGCATTTTCCTCAGTTCTTCTCCATCATAGTTTTGAGATAGGACTCCTTGCTGACCTTGGAGCTTACTCATTTGGCTAGACTGGCTGGTCAGTGAGCACCAGGGAATTTTATGCTTCTTTCTGCTTCTCAGTTCTGGGGTTACAGATGCTAGTTGTGTGCCTGTCTTTTTATGTGGGCTTTGGAGGTGAGAACTCATGCTCTCATTCTTGTGCCATAAACACTTTATCAGCTAGGAATTTGCTCCAGCCTCTTTTCTTCCCGTTGAGTAGCTTCTGAAGTGTAATCTGTGTTTTTTCCACTACTATTACCCAGGCTTATACAGACATTCCTGCTTAATAAGTAGATGTGTAAACTGCCTACTTAATCATATTTCTCCATTGTAAGGTAGAGTCCTTTAGGAATGTATTTGAGAAATGTCTGCCATGGACCCACGTCCAACTTCCTTTAGAGGACAGTTATGCACACTGAGCTATGGCTCTCATAGAAGGAAGCTTTGCAGTTTTGATGGAAAAGATGTTTCATGTGTTTGAGGATGTGAATTATTATAGCCAGAGTAAACTATAGCAGAGTATCTGGTCCATAGAGGGTGCAGAAGTCTTTCTTTTCCTTTATGCTTTTTTTGACAGTGTTCTTCCTTGGAACTCCATTTGACTGGAGACATAATTTTTGAAGCCAGGATGGAGAAAGGCCGTATAGCCTGCTAACTCTGGGATTCTTGGCCTTAGAGCCACTCCCTACGCTGCAAAGAAAGAGAAAGAACACAAGGAAAGGTGAGTGGTAAGTGATTTGCATGCAGACCCAAATGTACCCACAGCTGAGTCCCAGTCAACAGTTAGCAGGCGAACTCCACACGTGTGAACAAATGAGTCCTGAGATGCCTCTCTCAAGTCAGTCGGCTCCAGTCTCAAGTCTTTGAAGTGAGACCGGCCCCAAGTACCGTAGAGCAGACACACGTTGTTCTCACAGAGCCTTTTGAATATCTTGCGCAGAAACCACAAGAGAGCATTGACTAATTGCTAAGGGCTTTACCCACAAAGTTTGGAGATGGTCATGGAGCTCTCTATGATACCTACATAAATAATTTATGAAACCTATGCTATTTTCAAAACCTATGCTCAGTCTTTACACAAATTATCTGGCCATTACATATTGAAAAGTATTTTTTTTCTTTTTCTTTTAAATTGATCAGCATATGATGGCTGAGATAATGTTCTCTGCCTCAGGTAAACTTTTGATAGAAAAGAATTATTTATTTACTTGATTTAGTTTATCAAAACATGTTCATTGAAGAATCATTGTTCATTATGCTAGATTCCCAGTGACAAAGTAAAATCAGATTAATTATCTTTCCTTGCTATTAATCTACCTCATTGAAGGATTTAGATACATAAGTTCAGAGTTAAACTGTAGTGATTACTTTATACTGTGAGTGATAAAATGGTCAACATCTGATACATGAGACCACGGATGGGGCAATTCACATAACAGGACCAGAAGGAGGGCTTTCTGGATAAAGTCATTCTTCCCAGAGGCTTGAGGTAGTTTCTGTTCTATACGTTTTATGAATGTTCCTCCTTTTTTCTTCCCTTGGAGATTTGTTTGCACATTTCTTTAAAGGTGCACAATTGAGATATTATTGTACTTCTAGTCTCTTTGAAAAGAAATAGTATGATTAATAACCACCAAATATTTGTAGAGATATACTCACCAATACAAATAGGCCTATCATTTAGAGCTTTTACCTTTAGTGCTTGGGAAACATATATGGGGAGGTACTTGCAATCTGGATACTCAAAAGTAATAAGGCAAGTCAGGAAATGCCAAATAACATATATTTGATTTTTGTAGTTTGATAAATACACATTTCTAGTCACTTGGAAATTCACTTTAAGTTTGATGTGATGCCAGGTCTCCTGCAAAGAATCATACTTGATCAACTTCAGGCTTCGAGATGCTTATATAAGGTGATACAGAAGGTAAACTCTGGGAGATAAGTCCATAGGCTCTGCAGGAGTGCTGAGACATAGCAGTGCCCTTAAAATACTCTTAAAGTTGATGCATGGGATCTGGGTGGCGCTAGTCCAAGACCTCACAAACTCCCTATTCTGTGTTTAGGGCAGTGGTTGGAAAACAGTGTGGGGAAAAAATGGCCTTTCCCTTGACAAGGATGGTAACTGTTACCGGAAAGATCATACCTAAATTACACTCCAAAGGTGAAAAGAGTCCTTTTCTTTGGCTTTTTATAAGTTGAATTTATCTAATGGTGCCTTTAATAAGATTGCATCAGCAATGACAAGGAAAAGATGAGTTGATGGGATAAATGTTCCCCACAAATATTCCAAGATCCCAAGAGCCTTCCTCATTTTTCCTGTGTCCACTGAGGAGTGGGAGGATCTATTGATAATTTCTGGTTTAACTTAACGAGTTTGTTGTCCAGCTTTGTCCAATCTTTAGAAAAGTGGTTTGAGGACCTAAGAGTTAGAGCATATCCGCTCTCTACCACTCTCAAAGCTGTACAGAGAACAAAGGGCTCAGGAAATCACCTAGGGAGAGGAGCAAATGCAGAGAAGAGAGTACTTACAGATATGAAAGATAATGCTATATGTTTGCATCTGAACACCATAAAATTATATCCACGGGCATACAGCATACCGGTAATAAATTGTCATGACAAACAGTTGTTTATTATAAATTTTCAACTTTTTATTCAAATGCCTTCGGTTTCATTAAATTAAACATAAAGATAGGGATACACAGCTGAAGATGAATATTTCAGCGTGAATCTTATGGACATAAAATAAATTTAGTGTTTTTCCATTCCTATTAGCATATTTTAAGTCCTGCCTCAGGAAAGTGCTTGCGTGGCAGTCAGCTGAACTCACTGTAACTTTTGATTCTCAGTTCATTTGAGAAAGCATGTGGGAATCCATCACAGGATTTTCAAAAGCTATGGCTGGAAAGAGCCATTTCTTGCTTGAACTTTGAAGAATTTCTGAGGGCCCGATGTTTTCCAATATGATCCATGAGCTATCAGATGTTGTAAATTGTCTCACAGTATTTCTGCTTTTTCAGTTTACATAATTTCTTTCCTGTTGCATTTTTCCACAATTATTTCCAACAAGCATCATTTGGTGGAAGGACAGAAAATGATACTCTTTTCTTTTCCTATATCCATCTGGCTATGAAGCTGTAATTGGTACACACTAAATGACAGATGAATTCTGACCTTAACCTCTGTCCCTATTATCATCTTAACCTCCAGATGTTTATTAATATTTGATATTGTACACATTGACATCCATAAGTCAATGTCTAAAATACACTTTTGGTTTTATAAACACTCACAGATTTCTTTCCTAGGTCAGTCAGGAGCATCACTGTTCAGCTTCAACCTTAGTTATCTCAAAGGCCTTCCTTCCTTCCTTCCTCTAAAACTAATTTATCACACAGCTCCATTGGATTTGCTTCAAATATAGCAAGTAAGTTATGAGAATTATATCCAATTAATATACCAAAAGATCAAGCAAAATGAAATAAAAAACATTTAACTAGGAAGCTGCAGTGGTTCTCATGGATAATGGGAACTCAACCTGGGATTTATGCCCTTGAACTGTCACAGAATTCTCTAGCTCCCACCTAGCAAAGTAGCTGGAGCTGCTGCAATGGGGATCTGAGGTTTCTGCTTCTATAAAGATAGGATAGGCATGTTTGTTTTGCTAGGAACCATAACTCTCCTAGATAATATATGTGAAAGATACAGAAATAAACTCTGAAATGTGGAGATACTTAGAATATCAGGACACATGAGATTCTAGGAGATTTGTGTTTTTTTTTTTTAAACACCAGATAACTTATACTTAGAGTTGGAAATGTTTAGAATTTGAAAATGTCAACACAGTCATAAAACAAAACAAAGCAAAGCAAATATGTTCTTCCTCTGGCCAATGGACCTAGAAAAGGGCAACCTGGCAGGATGGATGGTTTTAGAAAATAGTCATGTTATTTTCCCCATCCTCCTCTGAAAATGTTTTATTCAAGCTAGTAAAATCAGGGTGTTTTTTGGAAACTAGACACTCATCTTAGCTAGGCAGTAATGAAATGCCTAAATCTCTACGGAAGTGTCAATGGAGAAGTCAAGTCAGGTCCATGACTGCCATCCCTGCCAGGGGTCAGAGTATAAAGAGATAAACAGGTGAGCCAGGCACGGTGGCACACACCTTTAATCCCAGCACTTGGGAGGCAGAGTCAGGCAGATTTCTGAGTTCGAGGCCAGCCTGGTCTACAAAGTGAGCTCCAGGACAGCCAGGGCTATACAAAGAAACCCTGTCTCAAAAAACCGAGAGAGAGAGAGAGAGAGAGAGAGAGAGAGAGAGAGAGAGAGAGAGAGAAACAGGATTTTGTTAAGAATTCCACCTCTACCTAGTAGTAATGACACAATATTCCCCTTCCTTCTCAGGAAGGTGAAAAGAAGCTCTATTAAAATCACATTTTAATTCACTGCTCAGTCGTAATTAGGTCAAACAAAGAGAAGAATCCTGTACAACTTCAAAATTGATAGTATTGCTTTAAACTACTGTGGACACATGTGCAAGCATTCAAATTGTAATACCATAAAAATCACTTGAAAAGAAAGACTTCAGTAGAAAACAAAATGGTTCAGATCTTGAATGATGGAAATTATATAACACTGATAAGTGGAGATCTACATTAATGCAGTCATTGTGTTTTCATGAACTGAAACACTCAGAATAGATAAAAATACCAATTCTCACATCAATGGGAAGGTTTCAGACTGTTTCCCCAAGAAACACAAGAACAAAAATCGGGTTTAGGAAGAATATACAAAAATACTTTAAAATGTATATGGAAACAATGGACCCAAAATGGCTAAAGCAATTAAAAAATTAAAAGGAAAGAATCCTGTGACATTGATATAATATCTATTGTAACTAATATTAGATTGCATTATTGCAGGGGTAAACATAAGTCACTGAAATAGAAAAGAGTATCACAAAATAAGCTTATAAATGTGCGTGCAACTGACGTTTGAGTTACGTGCAAAAAATCTGATGGAGAAAGAATAACATTTTCAACCAATCACTGGAATAATATTATAACTACACAAATAATACCTTTCTTATAAACACCAAAAACACAAATAACCAAGTTCAACAAGGGGTGCAGAACTACAAAGAAAATTCTCAATGGAGGAATCTCTAATGGCCAAGAAGCACTTAGAGACATATTCAACATCCTTAATTGTTAGGGAAATGCAAATCAAAATCACTCTGAGATTTCATCTTACATCCATCAGAATGGCTAAGATGAAAATCTCAAAGGACAGCACATGCTGGCAAGGATGTAGAGCAAGGGGAACACTCACCCATTGCTGGTGGGAGTACAAACTTGTACAACCACTTTGTAAATTAATCTGATTGTATATGAGAAAATTGAGAATAGCTCTACCTCATGACCTAACTATAGCACTTCTGGACATATACCCAAAATATACCCCAGTATACCTAAAGGACACTTATTCAATTTTGTTCATAGCAGCTTTATTCAGAATAGCCAGAATCTGGAAACAACACAGATGACCCTCAATTGAAGAATGGATTAAAAAATGTACTTTTATACAATGGAATACTGTTCATATATTAAAAACAAGGACATCATGAAATTTACTGACAAATAGGTGGAACTAGAAAATACCATCCTGAGTGAGGCTAACTTAAACTGAAAAGGAGATGCATGGTATGTACTCACATATAAGTGGACATTAGCCATAAAGTACAGAATAACCATGCTAGACCCCACAGACCCAAAGAGCTAAATAACAAGGAGGGCTCAAGCAATGTTGCTTGAATCTCACCCAAAAGGGGAGATCAAATAGAAATATGAGTGGATGGAGAGAGGAACCTGGATGGGAGAGTGTGTGTGTGTGTGTGGGGGGGTGCATCTTTGGGAGAAGTCTGAGACCTGGGATGGGGAAGCTCTTGGGAGGATATTAGAGTGCCCATAGATGAAACTACTAGCAATGGGGGACATAAAAACTGAAGTGGCCCCCTCCTGTAACCAGGCAGGACATCCAGTACACACCAACCCACCCACAAAACCTTCAACTCAAAATTTTCTCTGTACAAGATGTTCAGGGATAACAATAGAACAGAGATGGAGGAAATGGCCAACAAAGGTCTGGCCCAATTTGAGATTCCCCCACCCAATGGAGAAAAGCAGTCATTGATATCATTAATGATATACTGCTATGCTTGCAGACAGGAGCCTAGCACAAATGTCGTATGAGAGGCTTCATCCAGCTGTTGATGGAAACAGATATGGAGGCCCACAGTCCCATTAGGCAGAGCTCAAAGAGTCTTGTGTCATGGTTCAGGGATAACTTGAGGGAACCACAAGGGTCAAGGACACTACAAGAAGACCATAGAGCCAACTAACCTGGGCCCATGGGGTCCTCTAGAGACAGAACCACCAGCCAAATAGCATGCATGATTGGATCTAGGCCCCCTAAACCTATTAGCAGATGTGAATCTTGGACTTCATATGGTTTCCCCAATAATTGGAGCAATGGCTGTCTTGTACTCAGACACTGCTGCCTTTGCTCTAAGTGTGCTCCCTTATCTGGTCTCAGTGGGAGAGGATGCATTTAAGTCCTGATGAGATTTGATGTGCAATGAGAAGTTTGTAAGTGGGGAGCCCCTTCTCTGAGAAGAAGGGGAAGAGAGAATGAGGGAAGGGGGTGGGACTGGGAGAAAAGGAGGGAGGAGGCTGTGATCAAGTGAAAAGGAAAAAAAATAAAGTGAATAAACTAATGAAAACTCATCACAATAAATAACAACAGACAAGTAGGAAATGTAGTTATGACAGATTACTGCAGGGCAAAATTTTAGAGATCTTCATTTAAGCTATGAGTTCTTAGGACTGCATTAAAACATTATATATAAAAGAAAACATTAATACATTGAACATCACCAAAATTATAAATCCTTGTTCTGAGAAAAACCTTGTGAAGATTCTGAAAAGAGAACATAAAGATTGAGATACATGTCATCAAAAGATTAGTAGATAGATATATGAAGAACTCTCAAATTTCAAACCTGAAACAAAAACTCAGGTGGATCACGGATAAACATGAGCATTTCTATGGAAAAGGGGCACAGAACTTAACTACTCATTTCAGAAAGGCTAAAATAAAACAATAATAACAAAATGATAGTGAGAATATGGAAAACCTATGTTATTCATTAAATGATGGAGGGGATGTAGGATGTTCCTGCTACTCTGGAAAGCATGAACGGCATTCTTAGCACGAAACATGCAGACTCAGTGTCAACCAATAATGCTTTATGCCTATATAATTACATAAAGAATTGAGAAAAACATAGTCATGAAAAATATCTGTATGTGATCATGTATGTAATTTTGCTACAAAAATATCCTTTACTCTGAATGGTTAAACAGCTTCTAATGTCATGAATAAAGAAAGCACATTAATGTTATATCCAACAAACTAGTGAATCTCTGGGGAATAACATTTGGTTGAAAATGACTATCTCAAAAGGACTGTTTACTTATGATTCCATTTCTATACCAGTCTTGAGTAAAATATATTAAAAATGAGAACAAAAAATATTGTTCTTGGCATATAAGTAGAGGATATAAATAGCCATGGAAAGGAACAGGAAGAATATTTATGGTTCTGGAAACACTCTATATTTTCTATATACCCTATCTGATGGATATAAAGTTCCTGCTTCCTTACCAGACTCACTGTCTCACTTATTGTTGTGGTAAATCTCCAACCCAAAAAAAGTCCGGTCAAAGAAATCACAACTCAATTAGTAGGAATACAAGCTACATGCCTAGACTGGGCAGATCTACCATTACACTACTGTATTTCCCATGTATGAGATCCCATATAACTTGTGGTTTGTCCACAGGCTTCAGCTCCATCTTCCTTCCACCACCTCCTCCTCTCTCTCTCTCCTCCTCTCTCCCTTCTCCCCCAAACTTTTTAGCTCCATCTTCCCTCTTACTGCCCAATCACCGGCTCTAGCCTTTATTTGAAAAGTTAAGGTGAGGAGAAGGTTCACAAGGCACCTGTACACGTGATTCACTCCTTAGAATAATTGGGATAGAGCTTTTATCACTATCAATTGTCTCTGAAATTATTGCATTGGCATCTTGTAAATTGTGATTTTTATTGCTACATAAATCCGATTAGTTAACTATAAGCTTTAAGAGTTTTAATTCTACCGGGTAATTGGGTGTTGTGATGGCTGACTGTAGGCTTCAGGAGCCCTGTGGCCTGCCAGTGCCGGCACTAGCATGGGAATGTGCCAGATATCATTTTTAATATTTCCTGCAACAACTTCTAACTATTGGAGTGGGACTCAGGGCTGTTGTGCTTGTCATTGCCAGTGCCTAACACATGCTTCCTGGTTTCTTCTTGACCAACTTCATTTCATCTAAGCTTCTGTTTTAAGTCAGGCTTTTAGAGATCCTTCACTTTGATTTTTCTTCATTTCTCTATCTGGTATGAGTAGACACGTTTTGAATTTCCCCAGAGAAAAAAACAGTGTCATATACCAATTGGTCCTGACCGTCCTCTAAAATCAGTTCTTCTTTTAATTCTTTAGAGTCAGTTTGAGGCCCTACTGAGTAAAGTGAATCAGAATCTCCAATAGCACTTGTCCTGCTTAATCCAGGCTTAAGTAGAATGCGTATTCAGTAGTTTTTTTTTTTTTTTTTCTTTTTTGACAGGTAGACTGCAATGATCCTTAGTAGACAGACTATACCTTGTCTAGATCTTAGTCTCCTTCTCAGAATTTAGCTTAGATTATAATAGGGGATAGATATTCAGAAAAGATTTCCCTATAAGCTAATTTACTCAAGAATAATTAGTGCAAAATGATACATTTGAGTATTAAGGAAATATACTAATGTTTTTATAGACTGGGGCCATCTTGGTAGGTCTCCTCAAGTATCGTGGCTCTCAAGTATAAGAATATAAGTGAAGTTTAATATCAGGAAATGATGAAACGAACACATTAGAGTATGCTGTTGGATGAGAGATGCAATGAGTTTTGGAGGAGTAGACTTCTTTAGTATTTCTTGAGCTTTCTGATATTGACTTGCCCAAACTGAACCACTGTAGAAGCTCAGGGTCTCCCAATGAAATGATCTCTTAGTCTTTGTTTCATTTTGTTTTACTTTCCAAAGGCCCTCTGGACATCCATCAAAACTCCAAAGTGGAAATAAGTTGGCCTCATTTAACACTAAATCCTGCTGCAAAGGACTTGCATCAAGGTGCTAGCCATTGTACATTCTTCATATTTTGATATTCTTCACAACTACAGAACTTAGAGGTGTAGCTAGCTAAAGGCTTCTATTGTAAATCCCGCAAGGCCTAATATTCTCAATATTAAAACCTCATTGAAACAACCACAAGAATAAAAACTTTTATTCTTCTTCCCAAGACTTACGAAATCACAATGATTAAATCAGGAAGGCCTTTGGCAACAGACACAGACTCCCTGGCTCTTTAACAGGGTTGAATTTCTTTGGTTTGACTGACAGAATCTTATGTGCTGTTTGTACTTCCAAATTTAAAAGGCAAGAAGTGTTCTGATTTTCACTTAAATTCCAGAAGAATAAAAGAAACCATAAAGTGCTTTCCTCTGAGGAAATAATGTCATAAAAGGATAAATTATCATTGCCTTGGCATGGTTCCATTTTGGTTATGAGTATGGAAGCCTGTGGGGTAGTGAAATTTGTAATAGATTTTTGAAACAAAATGTGGACAGTTTGACATATACCATGAGTACTATGCCTCAAAGCTATTCCTCTTATTTTATTGATATAATTCACTTCTTTGGCATTTGATATATTTTCTACCAGAAATGTTTTCTTTGTTAAATTATGAGTTCGTGATGAAAGTATTTCCTAACCAGAATTAGAAATATTTTTTTTAATTTATAGAAGATTATTCTATGTTATCTTGGTTTGTATAGGAAATGTATTACTCAATATTTACTGTTCAAGGTTTTAAAATATATGCTCTCTGTATCTTAGCTTAATTGAGGTTTGAAATAATTTGTGCATGATCAGCTAGGTCAAAACCCTTCTCTTCTCGATGGTGACTTGGGGTTGTGGTGTCAGGGATTGCTTAATGACATCCACGTTCCAGAAAAGGAGATTAGCAATTGTATTTACATTGTAAGATCTATATGTCTCTTTATTTATTAAATTGACCTCTAGCTCAAGCCCAAACATTATTTATGTCTTCTGTGATAGCCTGCACACTGTAAATCTTCACTGGCATTCCTTGAGCTGAATTCACTTTCTAGTGCTATCTATTTTCAGTTTTGTGATTAGATTGTTTGGAGCTGTATACAATTTAATTGTCAAAACTTGACCATCTAATTTGTTATTGTGCAGTTCATCAGGCAATTTGTAAGTATTACCATGAAAGGAATTCTAGCCTTGCAGAAATTCTCCTGAGGTTGAAGTACTCTCAGGAATATAAATGTTATACACTTTCTCCATAGAACAGAAAGCATTGTTGTCTAGGGACTAAAGCATCATTGCATAGGGAGAGGAGTTCCTGTACAGTGGCAACAAAGCAAAAGGAGTTGCATTAGTCAAGCATGGAAGTGCCCTTCTCTGACCCAACACTTAGGAGGTAGAGGCCAAAGGAACTCTGCAAGATATAAGTCAGCCTGTTCTTCCTAGTAAATTCTAAACTAGCAGAGCTGGGTAGTGAGAGCCCGTCTCGGAACATGAAAGAAAAATATAACAACAGAGATAAATTGAAATAAAACTATCACTTAGTAAACAATGCTTTGGATGTTGTGTTATATTGTAACTGAAATGTGAACTGTTTTATGAAATATCAAGTTGAAGAACAATAGAAAAGGGAATAATGGAGTAAAAGTGACCTGAGGGTGGTTGGGATAATGAGGGGGACATCAGTTAGAGAAGGGGGAGGGAGATAAACAAGCAAGGCAAAATAAAGGCAATGCTATCTGAAAAAGCCATAAAAATTCATACGTTTAACAATACCTATATTATGTGTATCTTGGCTGGCAAATCTATCTCCAGGAGCTAAGAAAAACCCAACACAAAGTATGAGAAACCATCTTTACAGTTGCTCAGGTTTGTCCAAGAGACTCCCAAACATTATAGACTACTGATGATGCCCTTGGTTGCCCCTTAGAGGAGGAAAAAGAGAGTCTGTACTGCTATAGTTGCCATGAACTTTGAACAGAGGATCCAGAGGACCTGAGCTGTAAGATCCTTGAAACTCTCTGTCCTGAGTCTAGCTTCCATGGTGCCACAAGGTGATAGGAAAGCTTCCAATAGAGGGAAAAAAACCTATGTATTTTCTCCTTGGGAACATACTGAACTCTATTTGATAGTTGAAGGTGCTTTTCATAATGCCCTTAATATAAAAGAGTGATTACAAACATCAGTGTGAGACATGTGCTCTGCCTTCTGAGTAGAGCCCTGGCTATTTAGTAGACTTCAAACACTTTGATCAAGATCTCTACCAAACGCCGTGATTGCTTGTATGGAGGGAAATTTAAATGGTAATATCTGGTGTGACCTCTAACTTACTGCCTCTGTTGATTAAACTGTCATAAAATGGATGTAAAATATTGAAACAAGTGTGTATGGAGAAGGTGGTACTTACGGCGGAAATCAAGAAATCAATTTCTTTTCATTTCCAATATAGCCTTTCAGTAGCTAAACTGTGAACAATTTTTCTTTCTTTTACCCTTTGTTATTCTTCTTGTCAGATAGCCCTGGCTCTCTGACTCTCTGTGACTCAGTATGACTTTGAACTTCTGATCCTGCACTCTGTGGACAACCCCATCAGATAACCCAGAGGTGCCAGCATGCTAGATAACTACTCTAACAACTTAGTCATATACTCAGCCCACGAGAAATATCTTTTTGACGTTCTGACTTATCTTACTGTGTCTTTTTGCTGACTTCATAGTCTCTTCTCTGTGATATAGGAAACCAGAAGACAAACATTTCTTTTATTTTTATTAGATATTTTCTTCATTTACATTTCAAATGTTATCCCCTATACCCTCCCCCCACCCTGCTCCCCAACACCACACACTTCTGCTTCCTGGCCCTGGCATTCCCCTGTGCTGGGGCATATGATCTTCGCAAGACCAAGGGCCTCTCCTCCCATTGATGGCCGACTAGGCCACCCTCTGCTACATATGCAACTAGAGACACAGTTCTGTGGGGTACTGGTTAGTTCATATTATTGATCCTCCTATAGGGTTGCTGACCCCTTTAGCTCCTTGATTACATTCTCTAGCTCCTTCTTTAGGGGCCCTGTGTTCCATTCAATAGATGACTGTGAGTATCCACTTCTCTATTTGCCAGGCACTGGCATAGCCTCACAAGAGATAGATATATCAGGGTCCTGTCAACAAAACCGTGCTGGCATATGCAATAGTGTCTGGGTTTGGTGGTTGTATATGGGATAGATCCCCGGGTAGGGCAGTTTCTGGACGGTCCTTTCTTCGAAGACAAGAACTCCTAATTCATTTTTCATTCTTTTCATTTGAAGTTGTTCCCCTTGATTTCTAATTTCTACTATAGAAAACAAGATACTTATATAGTCAGGATGTCAGTCATTGCTTATGCCAGTAGGATATTAGAAAAAGCATCTGGTAGACCAAAAATTACATATGAGCTTTGTTCCTGTTTGTTATACTACTTGGGTAGGTGGTCCTAACTGTTCTGAACTTTCTTTTTTGCTTTTATTAGATATTTTCTTTATTTACATTTCAAATGTTATCTCCTTTCCTAGTTTCCCCTCTGAAAAACCCCTATCCCCTCCCCCTGCTCTCCAACCCACCCACTCCCATTCCCAGTCCTGGCCTTCCTCTATACTGGGGCATAGAACTTTCACAGGACTTAGGGACTCCTCCCATTGACGACCGACTAGGCCATCCTCAGCTACATATACAGCTAGAGCCACATGTCCCACTATGTGTTTTCTTTGATTGGTAGTTTAGTTCCAAGGATCTCTGGTGGTACTGGTTAGTTCATATTGATGTTCCTCCTATGGGGCTTCAGACCCCTTCAGCTCCTTGGATACTTTCTCTAGCTCCTTCATTGGGGACCTTGTGCTCTGTCTAATGGATGATTGTGAGCATCCACATCTGTATTTGCCATGCACTGGCAAAGGCCCGCGGGAGACAGTTATAGCAGGCTTTAGAAACTGTGATTCATGGTATGTACATTGAGGTTCTTTGTGATGTTTAACTGAGACATTGTCTACAGAAAGACCATTAGGAAAATGGCCTTGTACTTACCAGGTACGCATCCCAACATAGTCAGAGTGCTGTGAAGGCATCAGACAGAGTTGATAAACCAGAAATGGATGAGTTGGGTTTCAGCATTGCAATGCACTACCCCAAACTTCAGTTTTATTAAGTGAAAGTGATAACAAACTGGTGCTGGGATGGAGCCATAGAAGAAAGAGTTCTGGAGATGTGGAAATTAGTGTTCCAGGAATACTGTCAGCCTTCACTCAATGCACATCTACATTGCTAACAACTAATTTAATATGCCTCCTCTTCATACTGGTTTTATTTTTCTTCAAGTGAGATGAATTTCAATTAAAGTCCTAGTGTACACATTCCTAGATTCCACTCTCATTGGTCTCTATTCATGTCTTCTGCATTAGTACTAATTTACTCCTGCCCAGGATTACAATGGGAACCTAGCTGCTTTTGCAATGTAGCTCAGAAATGTCATGTTCAATAAGCCAGTGAAATAAAAACCCTGCAAAAATTCATATGATGGTACATTGACATATCTCTTCTTCTGAGAGCTGGAAGGATTAAAGGAAATCCACATGTGAGACATTGATTGCACAGGTCTCTTCATTCTCTCTCTTTGATAGCAAATGAAAGTCTCCAGTGCAAGAGAAATATACTGAGATGCTGTGTGAGAACTTGCTATTGTGGTTAAGAGACCTGAGTATTGACTATATAGATTTAATGTCTTAAGTGCAATAAATACAATTTGGAAGGCTGGGGAGGCTGAGGTAGGAAAATCATGAGCTTGAGATAAACTGAGTTATGTAGTATGTACCAGACTAGCCAGAGTGACATAGGAAGATTTGGTCTCAAAAGAAAGAGGAGTGTAAGGGATGACAGGAGGGAGGGTCACACACACACACATACACACACACACACACACACACACACACACACACACACACACACACACATACACACACACAGTGCAGGGTTGGCTGAAAATTCCTATAATTGTGTAATTGTGTGGTATAAAGCTGTATAATCAGCATAAGCTATTGGTGTTCTGTTCAGAAAAATTTCCCCTGTGCCCATGTGCTAGAGGCTATTCTCCACTTTTTTTTTTCCTATTAGTTTCAGTGTACTGGTTTTATATGGAGGTCCTTGATCCATTTGGACTTGAACCAGAAAATGTCATCCTGAGTGAGGTAACCCAATCACAAAAGAACACACATGGTATGCACTCACTGATAAGCAGATATTAGCCCAGAAGTTCAGGATACCCAATGTACAATTCACAGACCACATGAAGCTCAAGAAGAAGGAAGACCAGTGTGGATACTTCAATCCTTCTTAAAAGGGGGATCAAAATACCCATGGGAGGAAATTCAGAGACAAAGTTTGTGGCAGAAACTGAAGGAAAATTCTATCCAGTGACTGTCCCACCTGGGGATCCATCCCTTATACAGTTACCAAACCCAGACACTATTGTGGATGCCAACAAGTGCTTACTGACAGGAGCCTGATATAGCTGTCTCCTGAGAGGCTCTGCCAGTGTCTGACAAATATAGAAGTGGATGCTCACAGCCATCCATTGGACTGAGCACAGAGTCCCCAATGGAGGAGTTAGAGAAAGGATCCAAGGAGCTGAAGGAGTTGACAGCCCACTAGGGGGAACAACAATATGAACCAACCAGTATAGTAACCCCAGAGCTCCCAGGGAATAAACGACCAACCAAAGGGTACACATGGAGGGACCCATGTCTCCAGCAGCATATGTAGCAGAGAATTGCCTTGTGGGACATCAATGAGAGGAGAAGCCCTTAGTCTTGTGAAGGCTCGATGCCCTAGTGTAGAGGAACGCCAAGATAGGGAAGTAGGAGTGGGTGGATTAGTGAGCAGGGATGGGATGCAGGGGGCGGGGGTGTGTGTGGAATTTCAATTGGAATTGAAATGAGGAAAGTGGATAAAATTTGCAATGAAAATAAAGGAAGCATCTCATAAAAAAAGAAAACAAAAGAAGAAGTGAAAGTTCACACCAAATGATGGGACTGCACACAAATGGTGTTAAAACATAGGTGAAGTTTCTACATAGAGATTTAAAGATGAATTCAGGATCTGTAGACTGGAAAGAAGGGAGGGGCAGGGTCATGATACATTGGATACTGAATCTGAAATACTTGTGTGACAGTGATATCAACAATGTCATTCATGGATTAGGAAAGGGTATGCTCTTCCAATTTCCATTAAAAGTAAAATCTTTGATGTCCTTACATCCCTCCTAATACAGCTTACATTTTATTCTAATTAAATATCTTCTCCAATTAAATTTACTATCTGTATTCTCTCTTTACCCTCACTTTCCTTTACTTTTCCACGCCCCTTCAGTTTTCTATCTTAATTCACCCACCCATTCCATCAGGGTGGTAGAGGCACGTTCAGGGATCATGTTTTTGATGTCTTCCTTAATGGGTAATTTTGTATCTTCTATGTGCTTAGTGCCACAGCAACAGGGGTTATAGTTTACCTGCTACTTAGTGCCGCAGATTGACTTAGCAGTATACAGCACACACCTAGAAGCATGCGGAAGAATAATCATATGTGCTCATTTTCCGAAAAACCCTGGAAACATTTAAAAGAATAATGCATCCAACAACAAGATAACTCCAGAGCTGAATGACCTGTATAACACTGGCCAGTTCAAAACTACATGCAGCTCAAAGACGTCTTTTTTGCTGTTGTTGTTTTGTTTTGCTTGTTTGTTTTTCGAGACAGGGTTTCTCTGTGTAGTCCTGGCTGTTCTGGCACTCACTCTGTAGACCAGGCTGGCCTTGAACTCAGACAAGTGCTGGGATTAAAGGCATGCACCATCACTACTTGGCTTGAAAGATGTCTTTAAACCTTTGCCTTAGAATATTTTTTTTTATATCAAAAGATAAAGCCTATGCCTGTATTTTGATCCTGTCATATTTTCAAACATGCCTGAAGTGGACAAAATATATTATCAAGATTTCAGCCATTATTTCACTATTTCACAGTGTGTCTATTCTTAGTTCTTTCTTATCCTGAACTTATGTAAAAAATTAATGACAGCTTTCTAGTTATTACTTCAATTATTAAGAAATATAATGTGCATACAGCACTCAAGGTGCAAGTGGGCCCTGCACCTTGCTTAGGCAGCACATTAGCCCTAGCCCTGGATATGGAGGTTGCAGGGGTCCGGCCTGAGGGCATGACTGTGGAAGAGCTGGCCCTGCCTCTTGTCTGCTCTGTGGTGGCATCAAGAAGGAGAGATCCCTTTCCCCGACAGGGTTGTGAGAGCAGGAAAACTGGCCATGACTCTCACCAGTTGCAACACTCAGGAGAACAGGCCCTACATCTCACCTGGGCAACCGCGGTAGAGTTGGCCCTGGTGTGGGGGTTTGCAGTGAGTTGGTCCAAGGCCACGAGAGCAGGAAAGTCAACAGGGCTGAGCAGATCAGATACCTCTCAGATCCAGACCCAGGGCTATGAATTGTTCTGCTCCAATGTCTACCCCATCACTGAACTGCTGGAGTAAAGGATGGAGCCGGTCCTACAGATCTAAAACTACAGGATCTGCGTGGCTCAGGGCAACAACAGATATCCAAGAGGAGTCTCAGTGAGGTTTCAGTATTGACAGAGTAACAGAAGCTAGAGAGTCCTCTAAGTAGACTAGTGAGTTATTGCAATGAACATCTACAAGCAAAGATGTGTGGACAAAAGGGACACGCTGTGACACACTACAGTTTCCATGAAAAGATTTTTCCTTCTTTTGGTTTGGAGGTTGCAAGGTGAGAGGACAGGTATGAAGGGACAGAGAGATGAGTAAGATTGGGGAGCATGATGTGAAATTCACAAAGAATCAATAAAAAGGAATAAAAGTACACCCATGCATTTTTAAGTAAAATGATTACATAGGAAGTCTTCAACGAACATGTATGTAGTTTGTTTTTATTGAATATTTAGTCATTGTGAATATAGTTTTGCTGATTTTAGCAGTTTAATTTTTGATTGTGTCAGATTTCCCTGTCCTTTCCAGAGATATTTAAGTTGTTAATGCATGTTGATATTGTTGCTGTTTCTGAAATGTCTCCTTATGAATATTTGGGATCAAATGTTATGTATTCCCATCAGTATTCATATAGCATGGGCTTTCCACAATGGCTACGTATTGCTAAGTAGTGCTGAAAGTGGGAGAAATAGTCTTCCCTTGGGAAGAGCACACCAAATGGTTATTCAATACTAAATGTTCAGCCCTGAAACCATACATATAACAAATGTTATACAGGCTGAGCAGGTTGCATTTAGGAATATCAATACACACATAAATACAAATAGTACATATAATAAGAATATATGTATTTGTATTCATATATGTATATATATATATATTCATGCAACAACAATTAATAAAAAGAGGTCATAAACCAGGAGAGTGGAGAAAGCCGTATAGAATGGTTTAGAAAAGGCAAGAAGGTAATGATAAAACTATATTATAGTATCAAAAAATGCTGTAATAAAAAAAAGCAGTTGACCTCCTCAATGAACTTTTAAAATTCCCATTTAGTATTTTACCAAAGCAGCATTGTCGGAAATGTGAAATTATCTAAATTTTGCTTCCATTTCTATTTCTCCTTACTGCTGTGGTTGAGCCTCTATTTGTAGTCGATTTCCTTTTCCAAGCTGCATTTTTTTTTATCTTTGGACATTTTACATTGGGTTCATTGTTTTCTTCTTTTTCAGTTTTAATCTGCCTGTGATGCACTTTTATGTGTTCTGGCAAGTGAGCATTGTAGGTACAGTCACACTCTTTTCCACTACCCACATGTTTGCCTTGACCTTAACACATCCTGATTTTGTCCATTCCAGTAATGAACCTGGCTTAAAAGTCAGCTTCTCATTTAAAAGGAGGGACATGGTACAGTTCTCATAGGTGAGACATCAATGAAAGTTTAAGAGCAATGGACCCTATTCAGGAGAAAATGGCAAAGCTTTTGAACCAAAAGCAAACAGTTCTCTGCCTTTGCCTATCTCCTCCCAAACTGATCTGAGATTTGTGAAGCTGCAGCTGTCTTGAAAACATATGGCAGGAGGGAGGAAGAGTGCGTGCTCTTAAAAGCGAAAAGGTTGATAGAGTTCCTATCCCTGATAGATCTGTCAATAACAAACTTCCCTATTCCATATTTTCTTATAAATGACAGATACAATTCAGTACTTTGAACAGTGTTGAACCTTTTAAATTCTTATAATGAGCATACAATGTAATGGGTTTCAGTATGACAGTGCTATTGTGTATTGTGGCATTAAGTAAGTTGAATATATAACTTTTCCCCAAGGACACAAAAGGTACACACAGACACACACACATAGACACACACAGACACACACAGACACACACACATAGACACACACAGACACACAGACACAGAGACAGACACACACACACACACACACACAGCGAGAGAGAGAGAGAGAGAGAGAGAGAGAGAGAGAGAGAGAGAGAGAGAGAGAGAGAGAGAAAGAAAGATTGATTCTTGTGTGTTGGTCAGTTACACCTGGGCATGGGAAATACCCTGTTGTACGCTTGATATACCCAGTGTCATTCTATTGGAAAATACTGCCTCTTTTTTCCTTTATCAGTGGGTATCAGTTGCAAATAACATCTTGTTTAGTTGTGTAAATCTGGGTCCACTTCCCCTTTTGGTGGTAGAATAACCTCTGGCTTAGACCTGTGCAGATTTTATATGAACTGCTGCAGTTGCTGTGAGTTTGTAAGTACATCAGTTCTGCTATGTCTGGAAGACACTTCCTTTGAAATCATCCACCATCTTTGGCTCTTGCAATCTTTCTGCCAACTCTTCTGCATACATCCCTGTCTTGAGGGTAGTGATTTCATGAATCTATACCATTTTTGACTGAGTATTCTAAAGTCTCTCGGTATCTGCACATGGTGTACTGCAAGAAGCAGCTTTTCTGATGTGGTTTGAGTCAGTCCTCTATATCTGACTTTCTGTATGAGAAGGGGCAATAAAGGCATTTACAGCAATGTACAGAAACTCATTCTCTTTCAACATCTCTATCTTTCTCTCTCTCTCTCTCCCCTGCTTTTTTACACAGAATTGTATTTACTCCACATATGACTTTAAATTCATACAGTCAATGCTTAAGCCTCTTACCCACAATCATTGCAAGGTCTCACAGAACACTTCAGTACCTTTCTCTTGTCCAGAAAGCTTTCATTTGCTGTCAAAGACAGAAAATGAGGAATCCTATTTAACCAATGTCTCTTGGAGTGATTTTTCAGCAGCATTTTAGAGCAAGATATAGTTTCATTATTTTCCACGTGGATGTCCCATTTTCCTAGCATCATTTGTTGAAGAAACTATTTTCTCCAATGTATGTTTTTGGTATTTTTTTTAGTTTGTTTTTTGTTGCTGTGATAAAATATCATAAGACAAAACTAACTAAGGAGGAAAGGACTTATTTGTCTTACACATCCTGACCAGTGTATGATAAAGGGAACTCCAGGCAAAACCTGGAGGCAGGAACTGAAGCAGAAACCATGAAGGAATCCTTATTACTGTATTGTCCCAGCTGATGTTCAGCTACCTTTCATATAGGGCCAGTGCCCACTTGCCTACCATCCACAGTGGGATGGCTTCTTTCCCATCAATTAGCAATAAAGAAAATATCCTAGAGACATACAGGCCATTCTGGCTACTCTTATGTCATCATGACACAGGCTAGAATTATTTGAAAGGAGGGAAATTCAACTTAGAAAATGTCTCCATAAATCAGACTGTAAGGTATTTTCTTTGTTAGTAATTGGCCCTGGGAAAAGGCCAAGCCACTGTGGGTAGTGCCATCCCGGCGCTGGCCATCCTGGGTTCTATAAGAAAGCAGGCTGAGCAAAGTCTGGGAGTAAGCTGATAAGCAGCACCCCTTCATGGCCTCTGCATCAGCTCCTGCCTCCAGGTTTCTGCCATGTTTAAGTTCCTGTCCTGGCTTCCTCTGATAATGAGCAGCAGTATGAAATTGGAAACTAAACATACTGTTTCATCTTCAACTTGTTTTTTAGTCATGGTGTTTCATCAGAGCAAACCCTAAGACATAGTAGGCTAATCTCATGGAAGCAGTTTCTCTCAGAGACTGCTGCAGGGATTCTAACTCTTGCCACACATTGCCTGGTACTCAGGGGTTTCTTTGAAATCTCAGTAGAGACCTCTGTGACCCTACAATGATTGCATTTAGCATCCAGCATGTCTGACCAATCACCATCACATAAGGATTCCAAGATCTGACTTCAGTTGGAACAGTAGCTGGGCCAGTACCCAGCTTTAGTTGTCTTTGGATAATAAAATTGCTACAAATGAAAATGTAACCTCCTAAATTGCTCTGTGGAATCAGAGACCACCAAGCCTTTCTTCTCAGATTGTTCAAACTAGTTCAAAAATTTATACCTTTGTGGCAGATGTCATGCAGAGAGAACTGCAGTGGGCAAGTGAGCTTCCTGGAGATGGTCGACCATCTTGCTTGACTGTGATAGGTGTACCCTGAAGAGGTACAGCCCCCAGGGTCTTTGTCCCATGATCCATTTTTGCTACTGATGTGCCTTCCTATGTTTGCCATTGCTATATTCCTTATTTATCTGGATTGGTATGATTGAGCATCAGGAGACCCAACTGACTATAGCCAAGTGTGATTACTTTGTGGGTGATAGCTCACTCTGTTAGGAAAGTTTCCTATAGATCAACATGAAGGTCAATATTCTTGAGATAAGACTGTTTAGATAAGTTAATAATTTTACAGAATTCTGGATTTGATTTAAGTAGGTTTAGGAAGTTAGTTTGATTTAAATAATTTTAGTAAGTTATGGTAGTTGATTGACAGTTTAAAGTTAGAATCATGAATAGAATGTGTCTCTTCATCATAAGATAGCAAGAGATGTATAGCCGAGAAAAGGAATACAGTGAAATTTAGTGCATTACAAACACGTAAATTGTGGTAGCAAGAAAAATATCTTTAGTCAAGTTAATGATCAAAGAAAACATTTGTTCTAGGTTGGGTTTGAATTCCTTGATCTTATGATCTCGGGATATGGCCACAGGTTTCAGTGTGTACTAGAAGGCAGAAGGTCATAAGCAAAGAAAAGGTAATTTATTGTGAACATAGAAATAGATGATAGATGATTAGCCAGTTGAGCTGAACAAGACTTCAAAAATATGATGTAAGATAGATGATGTTCTACTTAAATTGTCATCAGCTAAACATAGAGAAGAAGTTGCTACTATGGATAGGCTTGCATAAGTTGTTGCAATCAATGACAAAAGAATTATTGCTTTTCAGTTTTGATGAACTTGAGGAGAGAAAGATAGATGGAAAATGTTGTTACATATGACTTTCAAAAGAAGAATACATAATCAGTTATCCTGTTGTAATTTCCTTTCGTATAATAATTTTAATCTGTTTCTGAAGAAAATGCTTTCGTGGCGATTGTTTTTAGAGAATATGTAGCTTGTGGCTATGAGATAATTTTCTTCTTAAATAGAAAACTTTGTCTTCGGGGCTATAAAAGGTCTAAGGGAAAAAATAAAGATTTTGGTCCCAGCTAATAGGAATTTTCTCCATTCATCAAATGTGTGAATGTGTGTATGTCTGTCTGTTCATCTGTCTGTCTGTGTATGTGTGAAGTTATTAGAGCTTACCTTGCTTCATCCACTATGTGTATGTGTGACTTCATCTGAAATTAGGTTTTGTGACACTTCACATATTACTTTCTTTTTAATGATTGCTTTACTGGGATCCTTTGTGCTTTTATATAAATTTTAAGATTGTTCTTTTTCTAGTTCTATGAAGGATGAGTTTGAGATTTGATTGTGATTGCATCTTTTGTTGTAAGCACATCTACTATTGGATCTTAATAGAAAAGAAGAAGAAGAAGAAGAAGAAGAAGAAGAAGAAGAAGAAGAAGAAGAAGAAGAAGAAGAAGAAGAAGAAGAAGAGGAGGAGGAGGAGGAGGAGGAGGAGGAGGAGGAGGAGGAGGAGGAGGAGGAGGAGGAGGAGGAGGAAGAGGATGAGGAGGAATGGAAAGAAGGAAGGAAGGAAGAGAGAGAGGGAGAGAGAGAGAGAGAATGAAAGAAAGAAAGAAAGAAAGAAAGAAAGAAAGAAAGAAAGAAAGAGAAAGAAAGAGAAAGAAAGAAAGAAATCCAGTCTTCAACATAACTTATATGTCTGGCTTTTTGCTGTTATAAAGACATGTCTATGCTCATAAACTTTATTGAAAGCATTCTCTTGGATTAACACTTTATTAAACTTCATAGTATTGATACAAAGTAATAAACCATTTGTGCTTAGTGAGTAGCAAACAGAGGCTCATTTGGAATGCAAACACAGGGATTGTGCAAAGAGGTGGCCAACTGCTGTTAGAGGCAACAGAAGAGATATGACAGGCAGTGACAGTGGTGATCTGTGTTCTCCAGTGCCACTAGCTGATTGACCTTAATGGACTTGCAGAAGATCATTCAGTGCCATATCATATTTTGAATTTTAATTAAGTTTAGGAAAATATAACCCATCACATTAATTTAATGATGTTACTCTATATGTTTATTTTCTTAAGTTTTTTTTTTTTTAGTATTTTCTGTATACTTGGATTTATGATTTGAAAAGCATGTGTCATGAGGAATCAACCTACTTACTCTTGTGTGTTTATATGTGTTGTAAGAACAATTATGTCAGTACTGATGTTCCTACTACGTCTTTCACTTTTTGTGGGCCTCTCCTAGTTGGAAGTCATTGGCTTTAACTCTGCTTAATTCACCTAGCAATTTCAGAAGAAAAACAAACAGTTGAAATGAAATACCCACTGTGACCCAGTTTTTAAATGCTCCTAGTATACTTTCCAGCTTTAGAGTTTAGATTAATTATCATGTGAAATTTAGAATTATTTTTATCACATAAAAGCTTGGGGCAATGATCTGATGAAATGATGTTAAGAAAAAAAATACATAGCAATTGACCCTTGAGCTTTGAGACTATTGGGAAATCCTTATTAGAATCAATCTGCATTAAGTATATAAAATATTTCCTCATTGATGTGCATTTCAAAGACAATGGAAACAAAAATTGAAAATGGTTTAAATTTAGACAAAACTAATGTAGTTAACTTCTCTCCAGCAGAGTGAAATAATAATAAATTCAGGTTCTTTCTTTACCAGAGCTAATTTTAAAAATCTCTTTTTTCACATAACTTCACTCACCACTGATGATCAAGCTACTGGCCCACTTATTGCTCTGTGATTCTAGCAGGTGCAGTGGTTGTATAGCTTTCCTTCTTTTTGAAAACCTCTGACTTTTTCCTATATTTCTATGTTTACACTTTCACAATGCTTAATTCTTAATTCTTGCAACTATATAAACATGAACTATAGTAGCTCTTTACTAAGGCTGTTCACAGGAAGCCAAGTTTGTACTATAGGCATCACAGTAGTGTAGTCATCCTTTTGGCTACTTTGTGTGTTCTCTGTCTTCCATCCTTCTCCATCCTCTTCTTTTACCCTATCAACCTCCTAACACCAAATAGGAGAGAAAAGAAGGATAGAGGAGAAAGGGTGGGATATTATCATTAGACTACTTCTTGCTCATTAGGGGCATAGAGTTTTATGGGCTAAATTTGATCTTCACTGTCAGGATATCTAATTTCTCCTCCTCCTCCTTTTTTCCTTCTTTGCTCCTCCTCCTCCTTTCTGCAAAACTATTTAACAAACTGCATCCTACAGTAACCAACCAACACAACCAACAACCAACAATCAACAACCCACCAATAATGACCAACTCAACCTTTCTGGGGCCCTACCCTTTACATACCAACTTGAAAACTTCCCCGAATTCCAAGCATCACATAATTACAGAGACTATCTGCAGCTGGTAAAATTGTGCCTCTGCTAGAGCATGAGGCAAATCATAGTCAGCTGCTGGAGACAATCTGAACCAGCTCCTTATCTCACACCTGGGTTTAAAACCTGGCCTAGTCGGCCATCACTGCAAAGAGAGGCCCATTGGACTTGCAAACTTTATATGCCCCAGTACAGGGGAACGCCAGGGCCAAAAAGGGGGAGTGGGTGGGTAGGGGATTGGAGGGGTGGGTATGGGGGACCTTTGGGATAGCATTGAAAATGTAAACGAGGAAAATACCTAATTAAAAAAAAACTATTATAGTATTTCTGTGTTTGTTTTAAGAAATAAGAAATCTCACAGCACAGTAGCTGTTAGCAGCAATTTTACAGTTTTGCACACAAACCCCTAATTTTTTAGATTGGCAAGATTGGCATTACCTATGCTTAACCAATGACTTCCTTTCTGCCCACTCTTCACTGTATATTCCCCCCAAAACAACAATTTTACATTCATTAATAGAGTAAAAAGGGGTGCTAAATTTTTGGTTATTTGGTAAAATATGGTTACCATTACTGCTGTGGTTCAAAATCCTTTCAAAATCCTTCAATGGGTGAATGGCTACTCTAAGTCACATCTGTATAATAATCCTCAGAAATGAACAAGAATGCGATATTGATACACATATCAACCTTGTTGATACTAAAGAACTAAAGAAAGAGGTGTATTTAAAAAGACTCAGAGTGAATAACTGCATTTACATTGCCTGCATTTACAAAATGCAGAGAATTGCTACTTTGAAAAAGAGGATGCTAGGATGAAAAAGAAGCTAAAACAGTTAAGTCATGCTGTATGTTGGGTATGTTTTTTAAACAATAAAATATTGAATAATAATATATTCCAAATAATACCTCATTCAGATCATTCAGTGTGTAGCCCTGTTTTTATATGTGTTTCTCCATGTGTCCACACAACCTTTTTGACTCTTTTTACAAATATGCTGGGCGTTGATTGTTATTCTTCCCTGTAGGGAATAATGAGTGAAACACTAGGCAGTCAATGTGGTTGTCTTTTCTTATTTGAAATATGAGTGGTTTCTCAGCATGGAGAAGATGATGCGTTTTTAGGTAAGTTAAACACTGGAGAAATATTTAAATATTTTGTGTTTCTAATTCCCTAACTTTAAAGATCAAATGTTTTAGTCAAAGTCTACTGCTTTGTGCTGTAGACAACAGCTAAGTGTGCTTTTCAAGGGTACACTTACTAGAGTGTAGTAACTCCCACAGCTGGTAACTCCTACTCCCTCTTGTTATTGCTTCTTGGTTCTGAGGTTGACACATTGTTAAATTATTTGACAAATCAAAATTTCTTACAGGAAAAATTACATATTTCTGCATTTTAATGGTGTTATACTGACATCAAAAAAGAATGAAATTAGAAGAAAAAGAAACAGTGAAGGCCCAAGTTTAACACAAGATTTATGACATCAAAGTTGTCCCATTAAACTACATAAATCTCAGTTTCAAAAAATGGAAGATGATATTTGTGTCTTACAGGTGGGCTATGTTTCTACTGGAGTAATACTCATACGAGAGTATTAAAAAAATGCATGGATGATGTAAGACACACAGACTCCAAAATTTATTTCTACTGGGCTTTCTAAAATATTTCAGAATCTTAATTTCTAAAATCCCTCAGAGAATAATGTAGAACACATATTCTGAAGCTAGACTACTTGAATTTATGATCTTAGATTTTCCAATATATATCTATCATCTTGCAATGTCTCTCTGGCTCAGTATGTGTGCTCCCATTTGTAAAATGGAAAAATAATAGCAACTCCATCCTTATTAGAAGGCATTGCTATGCACTTATATCATAAGTGACATTCGGTGTGATAGTTATGGAATTTGGAGTCCAAGCATGTGGCATAAAAACTTGGTTCTTCTTCTCATAACTTTTAAAACCATGGACAAGTCATTTAGTGTCTCAGTGCTTTAGTTCTTTTGTATAACATGAGAAAATACTAATATATGTATTATATATTTACTATATGTATACACATATAGGTCTTATATGTATACAGTATATAATATATGTAAAATACTAATATATGATATATATTAGTTCTATATATAGCATATAAAGAACTATTATACACACATATGTGTGTGTTCATATATATGTATACACAGACACACACATATATATATACATATATATATACATATATATATACATATATATACACACACACACACACATATATATATAAGATCAACAGTTTGTGTTGATATAGACCCATGAATATTTAATGAATATTATTTGTTACTACCAGCATTTATAGTTTGGTTGGTTTATTAACAGTAGAAATTGTAGGAGTTTGAAAATCAGTACTATTAAGAATTATGTAAAGTGTGGACACTTTGCCCCTTCTTAGAATTGGGAACAAAACACCCATGGAAGGAGTTACAGAGACAAAGTTTGGAGCTGTGACGAAAGGGTGGACCATCAAGAGACTGCCATATCCGGGGATCCATCCCATAATCAGCTTCCAAACGCTGACACCATTGCATACACTAGCAAGATTTTGCTGAAAGGACCCAGATAGAGCTATCTCTTGTGAGACTATGCCAGGACCTAGCAAACACAGAAGTGGATGCTCACAGTCAGCTATTAGATGGATCACAGGGCCCCCAATGGAGGAGCTAGAGAAAGTACCCAAGGAGCTAAAGCGATCTGCAACTCTATAGGTGGAACAACAATATAAACTAACCAGTACCCCCCAGAGCTCGTGTCTCTAGCTGCATATGAATCAGAAGATGGCCTAGTCGGCCATCAGTGTAAAGAGAGGCCCATTGGTCGTGCAAACTTTATATGCCTCAGTACAGGGGAACGTCAGGGCCAAGAAGTGGGAGTGGGTGGGGGAGTGTGTGGGGGACTTTTGGGATAGCATTGGAAATGTAAATGAAATAAATACTCAATAAAATAAAAAAAAAAGAATTATGTAAGGGCACTTTAAATTAACAGTGACTGTTTCTTGGAGTACAGAAATTTAAGATCATTTTACAAGGATGTTTGCTTCATAAGATACTTTTACATAGATGGTCATGTTTGCACTTGCTTCTCTTCCATGACCTTGGCTCAAGCAAGAAAGAAGTTATTGGCTGAAGTGGACATTATTATTCTTCTAGCTATCTCACATCTTCAAGATGTTGGTGACTACTACTAATTATGCTCCTTTCTTCAACATGACTGATGTGTGTCCCTAAGACTAGCTAGGAGACTTTATGCTTCTAGTCTACATTTTCCATATGAGTATGTGTGTGTGTGTGTGTGTGTGTGTGTGTGTGTGACAGAGAAAGAGAGAGAGAGAGAGAGAGAGAGAGAGAGAGAGAGAGAGAGAGAGAGAGATGAAATTTAAATAAAATCTCACAGACAAATCTTAAATAAAAAAACATTTTAAGATAAATGAGTGAAGCTCAAAATAACACAGCATGTATTTGTGGTGTCTTCTGTGTGTAAGGCACAGGACAAAGGGCTTCTACCTTAGTTAGCTGGGTCTCCAAAGGAGGAGCAGAAATGTAAGGGATGACATCATTGGGCTGCATGTTATTCAAAAAGCTTTCTCCGAAGAAGGCAGTGAGGGGGAACAGGACTTACACATTAGGAAAAAGAAATAGGCAGAATTAATTTGATAGTGAATTTGGAAGTTAATTTTAGCATCTTCTGTATTTTTGGCTATTTCATATCCAGTTAACTTGAGTTAATAAGGTAGGAGTTTCTCTCAAGCCATTTCAAAATACTCATGTATGGAATTGCAGAAGAGAGGAAAATAAGTTATGTGAAGGTAATTTTTCTGTGAATTTAATATTAGTAAAAATAAATTTAATCTGAGTCTGTATATATGTTGAAGTATTTAGAAAGTTATAGGCAGTCTTGTGAAGTACCTGTGGAGTCTACTTTCCCAGGGTGCATACAAATTAACTTGCCATGCTATGGTCATCTCATGTCTTGGGCAGAGAGGGTTGAGGGAAGTGTTGAAATTTCTGAAATGTGCCTAGATCCAACTAATTCTTGCTGTAGAATCTTTACCCTTCTATGGTCTTGGCCTCATGACTCCATATATCTGTGTCCTTATTTTTTTCTTTCAGTTTCTTCTGGTTTAAATTCTCATTTGTCTTTTTAAACTTGTTCCTTTTCCATAAAATCTGATCTCTCAAAGAACAGGATTAAATACATCCATTTGGCAATTCATGGTTGATTACAGACACTGAATTACACATTTATCTTTGGTATTAGTCTTTGAAATTCTTGGGGAAGAGGCTAAGTCAACAGTGTTGCATGGCTTACAGAGTCCTGATATGGACCCTTTCAGAAATGTATCCAATTTTTGAACTTCAGGCTTAGGTTTGAATATTTGGACCTAGGTTCAAATGTATATATTTAATGTCACATTTTAAAATTGGATAGATGATACTGTGGTGGGTTGGAAATGCCCAAGTAGCTTACAGTCACTGGACTATAAATATATCAAGTAAGCATATAAAGTTCCATATTGTTCTCTGGTCAATTGGTTGGTTTATTATAGATATTTCTGTTTATATGTAAAAGTATTTTCTAAGTACCATCTTCAGTAGAACTGTTTGGGTGAGTTTTCATAGCTATTCTTTACTTTAATTCGAGAAGAGAGGAGTCATAATAACTAAAGATGAGTCTTGGAATTCTACACTAAAAACACCATCAAGTAATTATCACATTGAATAATATATGAGACCAATGTTCTATTATATCAAAGGATACTAACTTTCTTATCATAAATATACTGAATACCACCAGTAGTAATAATAGTAATAATGGCTACCTGTCTTCAGATATTTCTTTAGTAAATTGTAAGAGAAGTAAAATGTATTACTATACTGTATTTCACAGATATGATGAGGATTATGGATTCACAAGTGACCTAATTACTCTGTAAAGCCATTAAGTATAATTACACTTCGACTCACAGTATGGCTTGATAGCAGAATTGGAAACTGAAGCCAGAAAACTCATTTTCTTCCCCTAGTGAGTCTTTGAGTAACTTGAATGAATAAGGACAGGATTTATAGTTTATTACCAGCTCCTACATGATTTCATTTTGGATCCTTCTTAGATTCCATCTGTGAGTCCTCTTTAAGGAATGGCCAGCTACTCGGGGCTTGTCATGCCTTGGCATTTCCCATGGGCAATAAATGCACTTTTATGATGAGATTCAGAATATGATACCCAAACCACTGTAAACTGGGAGAATTTCAGAAAAACTCATAGAGAACCAAGGATGTCCTTGACCTTCCCCCATTCTTATTTTCTAAAGCAGGGAATAAAACCTAGGATGGATTGCATCATACGGCAGTGAAGTCGGTTTTAAAACCCTCATATAAGAGTGCCCTCTGTAAACCTAGATGCAGGAACATTTTTACCTCCGAAGATTCTGTTTCCAAATATAGAAAAAATCTGAACAAATTGGTCTTGCTGAGTTTCTCTCCTTTTATTACCATCAGCTCATATGATTTTTCAGCATTATATCTTTCTACTAGTACCCACTATATCACTATAAAAACATTTAGGGTTACCTATCCTTTAACATTGCATCTTCTTGTGAAATTTCCCCAATCCTACGAGGCACAGAGTAATTGAATTTGAGTGTTTCTTTCTTTCCTTTATTTTTTAAATCTGGTTTTTGTCTTAGAGTAGTCATCTATGAACTTATGTTTTCCCAATGTCCTACAGTTTTAGGAAGTCATTCTTCTTGGTTAGTGGCACACACTCATCACTTGTACCAACCAGGTGCAGATGATATGACCATTCACATGGGGAAGAAACTACCAAGCAGTTGGAGAGACACAACATCAAAATAGGTCTTGTACATTTATGTGTTCCCTTTTTCATCCTTGTATTCTTTCATCTTAACTTTGCATTTCTTTATGATATTTTATTCTATGTGCCCAAACTAATAGGTTGCCTTATTTCACAGTTCAACAAAGCAATATAGGTCATGTGCCTCTTGTCTGAAATGCTGAGGACCAGCAATGTTTCAGATTTGACTTCAAATTTTAGAATGCTTGCATAGATTTTTTTATTAGTTAAAAGATCCCAATAAATATAAACACTGTCAGTCCAAAATGTTCTGAAATGCTTTAGCAGTAAGTTCAAAATCTGGGAATATTTTGGAGCTTGTGATGTTTAGGCTAGGGATGCTCATTCTGTATCAACTCAGCAATCTCTCTATTTACCTTCTTAATATTAATAATTATGTCCAATTTTCTTCATACTGAGAGATGTTAGGAGTTTATTTCTTTGTACTGATTCATGATGATACGTTACTGAGTATATAAAAATTTCGTTCTGAGTTTTCAATACAAATTATATATATATATGTATATATATATTACATATATGCACATATGTTATATATTGCATAATATGCACACACATATACCCACATGCACACATGCACACACACACACACACACACACACACATCTTGTAGTATAGGTGTAAAAATTTCTGGTGCAGACTCATGAACAGAAGGATATTGTGGTAAATATTAATTGGAGGTTGCTATCCCACTTTATTTCATTCCCAAATAAAAGACACAAAACTTTTATATTTATAATAAACGTTAAAGGATTACCGCTGAGCAGATATCATACCTCTATGGTATTTTGTCTACTTCCCAGTCAAGAACCCCAAGACATGTCCCACCTGGGCTGTTCCTACTCCATCTAGCCAGCCCTCTTGGCCTTGCTGTCATGATCCACCTACTTCATGGCACCTACTTCCTTTTTTGATCTGTGTTTCAGATCATCCCAAGCCCTTGGAACTAAAACGCTGCTACCTCTCCTCTGCCCAGCTATAGGCTTTAGGCATCTGTATTGACCAATCATGGATAACTTGGGGAGGGGGCAAGATTACATAGTATCACTTTATGCACATGAGGATCTTCTCATAGGGGACAACCAGATCTTGGGGACTAGTATTAAGCATTACAATACATAGCAACAAACCAGACCTCAATAGAAGGATTTCACCAGAGAAAATGTACATACTGAATATCTACTCAATACCCCCTCCTGACTACTTAGAAAAGAACTGGTTTGTTTTCCCTAGTTTTTGGAGAAAAGCGTAGCTGTAATCAGTGTCTCTAATTTCTCTCTGAATGATGCAAATCTTTAATTACAATCACTCTTCTCCATATTAATGCAAGCATTCCTGCATGTTTGATCCCCCCCACTTTTTTTAGAGTGTTTTTCTATTTTACTAACTCCCAGTAGTAGATCAGGATATTGGTGAATAACGAGCTCAGACCCTGGGTCTGCTGTTTTCCAAATGTAGTTTTCTTTAATCAAGCTAGTAAGTCTATTCTGGCTTGCTCTCTCCATCAGTAAGTGAGCCTGTTATTAATAATGCTCTCACAAATTTGTTATGAGGATCAAACTATATTATACATATATTTAAGGAAGTTCTAACACATAGAAATGCAATAGCCATCATGCTTTAGTATTTTATTTGTTAGCTTTTTATCCCTAGTGTATTCATTATAATTAGTATTTTCCACAATACTTGATTAGATTTATTATGCTTGCTGATTTCTCTGCTTACCATTGTTTCTTGCCTCCTACTTCCTCATTAACATAAATTTCTAACCTCCTTCCTGAATTGTCTTCTAATCATTTCTTTGATAAGTATTTGTGAGTAGTAATCTTAAAAGATTGAACCTATTTTCCTTTTGCTTTGATTCTGTGTTGTCATTTATCTCTGCTGGAATTTCAGAAGGAATATTTTAACTCAGCCCTTGAAAGTTCAACATTCTCCTCCCTTTATTGTAACTCACCAGCAGCTTTCTAAAAACCTGCTTTTGTTTATTTGACTATGATTCTGTCCTTTTCTCTGAATGCTTATAAGATAGTTTCTTTGATTTAGGCCTGATTATCTATCTATCTATCTATCTATCTATCTATCTATCTATCTATCTATCTTCTTAAATCTAAAACTTTATACTTTTCAATTATTGTGGGCAATTTTCAGGGAATTTCCTTTGCTATATAATTTTGTAACATGTCACTAAATATAATTCTATAGTTTTAGCAGCTAAGGAAGCTGAACCCTAGAGGTAAATGCCATTTCTATCATTAATAATAACAAAAATAATATCTACAATAAATCTATAGACATATATCTTAGAAATTATATCAATAATATAAAGGCCTCATTGTTCTCTTTCTAGTTGCCATGCCATATTTTTAAAGTATTTGATACCATGAGAGCATGTGATGGTTTGAAAGAGAATGGTCTCTGTAGGCTCTTATGTTTGAATGCTTGGTCATCAGGGAGTGGCATTACTTGGGGGGGATTGGGAAGTATGGCCTTGCTGTAGTAGGTTTGGCCTTGTTGTAGGAAGTGTGTCACTGGGGATGGGCTTTGAGGTTTCAAAGGCCCAAGAAAGTTTGATCTTCCTGATGCCTACAGATTTGGATGTAGAACTCTTAGCTACTTCTCCAGTACCATGTCTGCCTGCATGCTGCTCTGCTTACTGCCAGGAATACAATGGACTAAACCTCTGAAACTGTAAGCAAGGCCAAATTAACTGCATTCCTTTGTAAGAGTTCCAGTTGTCATGGTTTCTCTTCATAGCAATAGCACACTGACTAAGACAAACAGTCTTGTAAAATGACTTATGTTGTCCAGCAAGGTATTATATTACTCAGACCAGCCATTTTTATAAAGGGGAAATAAGTGAATTATGCAGAGATTTTTTTGGGGGGCTGGGGGTGTGTGAAATTGAGTGTCTTTAAGTTTATGTTTGTCTGTTAAAATCTTGTTATACCCATTAATGATTCAAACAATATTCATATGTGTTGGTCTGAACTGGGAGATATCAAAAAATGTCTGTGTGTGCTTATCCTCAAAACATGTAACTATCAGTTAAATACACATACAGTTAAGGGTTCTGAGGACACAGAATCACATAAGCAGATCTAGTTGTGACTACACAACTACAGATTGAGAGGGAAAGGGAATTTTTTTTTAAAAGAGCAAGGCGAAGTAATGTGGCCATAGAATAAGTCACAAGCCCAGAACTGACTAAATCCACCAAATTCTAACTTTTGACTACTGTCATTCAGTCACGAAATCATAATTTTTTTCTACAGTAGCTATCAGTGCTAAGTCTGGATTGGCCATACCATGGGCAATATAACATGTTTTCCTGCCCCTGGAACAGAGCCAGAAGGGCCTCCTTAAGTGTTGATGATTGCTGTGGGTGTAAGATTTGTTGGTATAATAGTGTACAACTATTTTCATGTTCCCCTTAGAGAAATGTCCTTTCTGTCAAAGTTAATGACTCCAGGATAATCAAAGACAGTATAAATCTAAGAGGCGAGGTGTATCTTTGTCTCAGCAAAAAGATAGAATGGTGTAACCTTCAGGACAGCCATTAAGGCTGTAGGAAAGAACACCGAAAACATAAATTCAAAAATATATAATTTCTCAACTATGTAAAATGTAAGTATGCCATATGAATTGTATAAGGAGCTTCACAGATTTAAAGAACAGAGGCACCTGCACTATGAGCCAGTTTGTCAGAAAGACACTAGGGACGGATATAAAGAGATTTAGGGAGTGGAAATCCCAAGGGAAGACCCAGCTAAGGTTTTTTTATTTATGCTTACAAAGGCAGGTCAATTCTTGAGTTCAAGATCAGCCTGAGACAGGAGATAATTTAGCTTCTGGTTTATTTAGAATAGTAATTTCAGGGCAGGGTCCCACCCAGCTGTCTTACTGTCTGTGCTTGTGCTTATTGTCTCTTTCTAAGAGTCAAGAGGCAGAAGTCCTGGGGTGCTGAGTCATGGGACAATCAAAAGGGAACCTGGCCATAATGACTGAATTGATATATAAATAAAAAACTGGATTTTGCTCTTCAAGAGATGAGCTATCCACATAGGTTTTAGTCTAGCAAGGAAGAGTTGTCTTGACTAGACACAGAGATAGCAGGCTGAAAGCTGTCTTGAGCAGAAGAGAGAGAGAGAGAGAGAGAGAGAGAGAGAGAGAGAGAGAGAGAGAGAGAGAGAGAGAGAGAGAATATTATGGAAAGCTGTTTTGAATAGAAAATAGGCCGAGAGCTTGTAACACATGATTTGATTCTGAGTCATTTGTTTTCATGCTTCCAGGTACACTTTCTTTTAGAACCCTCTCCAAGCTGAGGCTGGTCCTTGGCTTATCAGTATATGATGTGTCACCCAGCAGAGGTGTTCTTTTAAATGTTTGAAGGTTACATTTTCTACTTATGCTGGAGACTTTCAATATTTCACCATTGTCTATGGTATTCCTGTTTCTACATGGTACTGCTGAATTTGGGGAATGGATGAGACATCTGATGGATGGTGTTTGCAATCTCAAAGGTTTAGGGTGTGTCTATCAGATATGGAACTGGAACTTTGAATTGGCTAGGGCAGAGATGCACCTCTAACTTTCATGCACACAAAGGAATCAGGAATTTTATTATCTAGAAGTGTTGCTTATAAAGTGAACTAATCTAAAAAAACAAAGAAGGCAGATGGGTGCTGTAGATAAAAGGAATGAAATACAGCACAGTAGACCCATCTTGCTCTGAGGTTTCTACAGGCTTTGGCACTTTTAATGGACTCATGACTGGGGACTCTCATATCCTTATTTTCTTTAAAGACTCCTCAATGAGTCTCATAATTACACTAGGACAGAAAAAAAACTCCACTTCCCATACAACTGTGGGGTGTCATTGACACGTGGGCATTTGTTACTGTGGGTTATGTCTTATATAATATCATAACTAATCATATATATATATATTCTGATTGTTGTAGTGTATTTTTAAATGTTTTTTCTTTGCCAGACTCACAATTCAAAAAGATAATAATTACTATTCCTCTTAGAAAAGTAACTGATATCCTTAAATAGGTTGTTTTCTATGCAGCACACAATTGCCAACAAGTATAAAGGGGCTATATTGAATAATGATATCCAGCATCCTCTACCATGCAGATCCCAAATGTAGAGTGACATTTCCTGGTGATGTTGGAAGGTCTTCTTGGCGCACTCCTATAGTTATTAGGATGCTATTCCAGCCTAGTTTCAAGAATACAATGTGGAGCCAACACATAAACTATCAATCAGATTTATTTGTCTATGCAAGGTCTTTGCCATGGGGAAACTGAACTGGTTTTCTAGAAGCACTTGTCTTGTTACTCATAGAAGCACATCCTGGACACAAACATGATGAAATATGACTTTACCATAATACTTGAAGTATGGAAGAAAACTAATATAAATGGTTGAGTATAGTATCTTCAATATAACTGCTTCTTCTGATCAGCACTGACAATTGTCTATCTTTTTTTTTCCATTAAGGCTTTTTTATTTTTTATTTTTTTTCCTTTTTTTATTATTATATTTTTATATTTATATTTATATTATATTATATATTTATTTATTATTATTGTATTTTCTTCAATTACATTTCCAATGCTATCCCAAAAGTCCCCCACACCCTCCCCCCCACTCCCCTACCCACCCATTCCCATTTTTTGGCCCTGGCATTCCCCTGTACTGGGGCATATAAAGTTTGCCTGACCAATGGGCCTCTCTTTCCAGAGATGGCCGACTAGGTCATCTTTTGATACATATGCAGCTAGAGTCAAGAGCTCTGGGGTACTGGTTAGTTCATAATGTTGTTCCACCGATAGGGTTACATATCTCTTTAGCTCATTGGATACTTTCTCTAGCTCCTCCATTGGGGGCCCTGTGACCCATCCAATAGTTGACTGTGAGCATCCACTTCTGTGTTTGCTAGGCCCCGGCCTAGTCTCACAAGAGACAGCTATATCACGGTCCTTGCAACAAAGGCTTGCTAGTGTATGCAATGGTGTCATCGTTTGGAGGCTAATTATGGGATAGATCCCTGGATATGGCAGTCTCTAGATGGACAATCCTTTTGTCTCAGCTCCAAACTTTGTCTCTGTAACTCCTTCCATGGGTGATTGTTTCCAATTCTAAGAAGGAGCAAAGTGTCCACACTTTGGTCTTCGTGCTTCTTCAGTTTCATATGTTTTGCATATTGTACCTTATATCTCACTATACTAAGTTTCTGGGTTAATATCCACTTATCAGTGAGTACATTTCATTTGAGTTCTTTTGTGATTGGGTTACCTCACTCAGGATGATGCTCTCCAGGTCCAACCATTTGTCTAGGAATTTCATAAATTCATTCTTTTTAATAGCTGAGTAGTACTCCATTGTGTAAATGTACCACATTTTTTGTATCAATTCCTCTGTTGAGGGGCATCTGGGTTCTTTCCAGCTTATGGCTATTATAAATAAGGCTGCTATGAACATAGTGGAGCATGTGTCCTTCTTACCGGTTGGGACATATTCTGGATATATGCCCAGGAGAGGTATTGCGGGATCCTCTGGTAGTACTATGTCCAATTTTCTGAGTAACTACCAGACTGATTTCCAGAGTGGTTGTACAAGCTTGCAATCCCACCAACAATGGAGGAGTGTTCCTCTTTCTCCACATCCTCGCCAGCATCTGCTGTTACCTTAATTTTTGATCTTAGCCATTCTGACTGGTGTGAGATGGAATCTCAGGGTTGTTTTGATTTGCATTTCTCTGATGATTAAGGATGTTGAACATTTTTTCAGGTGCTTCTCAGCCTTTCGGTATTCCTCAGGTGAGAATTCTTTGTTCAGCTCTGATCCCCATCTTTTTTTTTTATTAGGTATTTTCCTCATTTACATTTTCAATGCTATCCCAAAGGTCCCCCATACCCACCCCCCCCATTCCCCTACCCACCCACTCCCCCTTTTTGGCCCTGGTGTTACCCTGTACTGGGGCATATAAAGTTTGCAAGTCCAATGGGCCTCTCTTTGCAGTGATGGCCGACTAGGCCATCTTTTGATACATTTGCAGCTAAAGACAAGAGCTCCCGGATACTGGTTAGTTCATATTGTTGTTCCACCTATAGTGTTGCAGTTCCCTATAGCTCCTTGGGTAATTTCTCTAGCTCCTCCATTAGGGGCCGTGTGACCCATCCAATAGCTGACTGTGATCATCCACTTCTGTGTTTGCTAGGCCCCGGCATAGTCTCACAAGAGAGAGCTATAACTGGGTCCTTTCAGCGAAATCTTGCTAGTATATGCAATGGTGTCAGCATTTGGAAGCTGATTATGGGATGGATCCCTGCATATGGCAGTCACTAGATGGTCCATCCTTTCGTCACAGATCCAAATTTTGTCTCTGTAACTCCTTCTATGAGTGTTTTGTTCCCATTTCTAAGAAAGGGTAAAGTGTCCACACTTTGGTCTTCGTTCTTCTTGAATTTCATGCATTTGGCAAGTTGTATCTTATATCTTGGGTATCCTAAGTTTCTGGGCTATTATCCACTTATCAGTGAGTATATATTGTGCGAGTTCCTTTGTGATTGGGTTACTTCACTCAGGATGATACCCTCCAGGTCCATCCATTTGCCTAGGAATTTCATAAATTCATTTTTTTAAATAGCTGAGTAGATCCCCATCTTTTAAGGGGGTTATTTGATTTTCTGGAGTCCACCCTCTTGAGTTCTTTATATATATTGGATATTAGTCCCCTATCTGATTTAAGATAGGTAAAGATCCTTTCCCAATCTGTTGGTGGTCTTTTTGTCTTATTGATGGTGTCTTTTGCCTTGCAGAAGCTTTGCAGTTTCATGAGGTCCCATTTGTCAATCCTTGATCTTACAGCACAAGCCATTGCTGTTCTATTCAGGAATTTTTTTCCCAGTGCCCATATCTTCGAGACTTTTCCCCACTTTCTCCTCTATAAGTTTCAGTGTCTCTGGTTTTATGTGAAGTTCCTTGATCCACTTAGATTTGACCTTAGTACAAGGAGAGAGGAATGGGTCATTTCCCATTCTTCTACATGATAACAACCAGTTGTGCCAGCACCATTTGTTGAAAATGCTGTCTTTCTTCCACTGGATGGTTTTAGCTCCCTAGTCGAAGATCAAGAGACCATAGGTGTGTGGGTTCATTTCTGGGTCTTCAATTCTATTCCATTGGTCTACTTGTCTGTCACTATACCAGTACCATGCAGTTTTTATAACAATTGCTCTGTAGTAAAGCTTTAGGTCAGGCATGGTGATTCCACCAGAGTTACTTTTATCCTTGAGAAGAGCTTTTGCTATCCTAGGTTTTTTGTTATTCCAGATGAATTTGCAAATTGCTCCTTCTAATTCGTTGAAGAATTGAGTTGGAATTTTGATGGGGATTGCATTGAATCTGTAGATTGCTTTTGGCAAGATAGCCATTTTTACAATGTTGATCCTGCCAATCCATGAGCATGGGAGATCTTTCCATCTTCTGAGATTTTCTTTAATTTCTTTCTTCAGAGACTTGAAGTTTTTATCATACAGATCTTTCACTTCCTTAGTTAGAGTCACGCCAAGATATTTTATATTATTTGTGACTATTGAGAAGGGTGTTGTTTCCCTAATTTCTTTCTCAGCCTGTTTATTCTTTGTGTAGAGAAAGGCCATTGACTTGTTTGAGTTAATTTTATATCCAGCTACTTCACCGAAGCTGATTATCAGATTTAGGAGTTCTCTGGTGGAATTTTTAGGGTCACTCATATATACTATCATATCATCTGCAAAACGTGATATTTTGACTTCCTCTTTTCCAATTTGTATCCCCTTGATCTCCTTTTGTTGTCGAATTTCTCTGGCTAATACTTCAAGTACTATGTTGAAAAGGTAGGGAGAAAGTGGGCAGCCTTGTCTAGTCCCTGATTTTAGTGGGATTGCTTCCAGCTTCTCTCCATTTACTTTGATGTTGGCTACTGGTTTGCTGTAGATTGCTTTTTATCATGTTTAGGTATGGGCCTTGAATTCCTGATCTGTTCAAAACTTTTATCATGAATGGGTGTTGGATCTTGTCAAATGCTTTTTCTGCATCTAACGAGATGGTCATGTGGTTTTTGTCTTTGAGTTTGTTTATATAATGGATTACATTGATGGATTTTCGTATATTAAACCATCCCTGCATCCCTGGAATAAAACCTACTTGGTCAGGATGGATGATTGCTTTAATGTGTTCTTGGATTCGGTTAGCGAGAATTTTATTGAGGATTTTTGCATCGATATTCATAAGAGAAATTGGTCTGAAGTTCTCTATCTTTGTTGGATCTTTCTGTGGTTTAGGTATCAGAGTAATAGTGGCTTCATAAAATGAGTTGGGTAGAGTACCTTCTACTTGTATTTTGTGAAATAGTTTGTGCAGAACTGGAATTAGATCTTCTTTGAAGGTCTGATAGAACTCTGCACTAAACCCATCTGGTCCTGGGCTTTTTTTTGGCTGGGAGACTATTAATAACTGCTTCTATTTCTTTAGGGGATATGGGACTGTTTAGATGGTCAACTTGATCCTGATTCAACTTTGGTACCTGGTATCTTTCCAGAAATTTGTCCATTTCGTCCAGGTTTTCCAGTTTTGTTGAGTACAGCCTTTTGGAGAAGGATCTGATGGTGTTTTGGATTTCTTCAGGATCTGTTGTTATGTCTCCCTTTTCATTTCTAATTTTGTTAATTAGGATTTTGTCCCTGTGCCCTCTAGTGAGTCTAGCTAAGGGTTTATCTATCTTGTTGATTTTCTCAAAGAACCAACTCCTCCTTTGGTTAATTCTTTGAATAGTTCTTCTTGTTTCCACTTGGTTGATTTCACCCCTGAGTTTGATTATTTCCTGCCGTCTACTCCTCTTGGGTGAATTTGCTTCCCTTTTTTCTAGAGCTTTTAGATGTGTTGTCAAGCTGCTAGTATGTGCTCTCTCCCGTTTCTTCTTGTAGGCACGCAGAGCTATGAGTTTCCCTCTTAGAAATGCTTTCATTGTGTCCCAAAGGTTTGGGTACGTTGTGGCTTCATTTTCATTAAACTCTAAAAAGTCTTTAATTTCTTTCTTTATTCCTTCCTTGACCAAGGTATCATTGAGAAGAGTGTTGTTCAGTTTCCACGTGAATGTTGGCTTTCCATTATTTATGTTGTTATTGAAGATCAGTCTTAGGCCATGGTGGTCTGATAGGATACATGGGACAATTTCAATATTTTTGTATCTGTTGAGGCCTGTTTTGTGACCAATTATATGGTCAATTTTGGAGAAGGTCACGTGAGGTGTTGAGAAGAAGGTATATCCTTTTGTTTTAGGATAAAATATTCTGTAGATATCTGTCAGGTCCATTTGTTTCATAACTTCTGTTAGTTTCACTGTGTCCCTGTTTAGTTTCTGTTTCCACAATCTGTCCATTGATGAAAGTGGTGTGTTGAAGTCTCCCACTATTATTGTGTGAGGTGCAATGTGTGCTTTGAGCTTTACTAAAGTGTCTTTAATGAATGTGGCTGCCCTTGCATTTGGAGCATAGATATTCAGAATTGAGAGTTCCTCTTGGAGGATTTTAACTTTGATGAGTATGAAGTGTCCCTCCTTGTCTTTTTTGATAAATTTGGGTTGGAAGTCGATTTTATCCGATATTAAAATGGCTACTCCAGCTTGTTTCTTCAGTCCATTTGCTTGGAAAATTGTTTTCCAGCCTTTCACTCTGAGGTAGTGTCAGTCTTTTTCCCTGAGATGGGTTTCCTGTAAGCAGCAGAATGTTGGGTCCTGTTTGTGTAGCCAGTCTGTTAGTCTATGTCTTTTTATTGGCGAATTGAGTCCATTGATATTAAGAGATATTAAGGAAAAGTAATTGTTGCTTCCTTTTATTTTTGTTGTTAGAGTTGGCATTCTGTTCTTGTGGCTGTCTTCTTTTTGGTTTGTTGAGGGATTACTTTCTTGCTTGTTTTAGGGCGTGATTTCTGTCCTTGTGTTGCTTCTTTTCTGTTATTATCCTTTGAAGGGCTGGATTTGTGGAAAGATAATGTGTCAATTTGGTTTTGTCGTGGAATACTTTGTTTTCTCCATCTATGGCAATTGAGAGTTTGGCTGGGTATAGTAGCCTGGGCTGGCATTTGTGTTCTCTTAGTGTCTGTGTAACATCTGTCCAGGCTCTTCTGACTTTTATAGTCTCTGGTGAAAAGTCTGGTGTAATTCTGACAGGTCTGCCTTTATATGTTACTTGACCTTTCTCCCTTCCTGCTTTTAATATTCTCTCTTTATTTAGTGCATTTGTTGTTCTGATTATTATGTGTCGGGAGGAATTTCTTTTCTGGTCCAGTCTATTTGGAGTTCTGTAGGCTTCTTGTATGTTCATGGTCATGTCATTCTTTAGGTTTGGGAAGTTTTCTTCTATAATTTTGTTGAATGTATTTGCTGGCCCTTTAAGTTAAAAATCTTCATTCTCATCAACTCCTATTATCCGTAGGTTTAGTCTTCTCCTTGTGTCCTGGATTTCCTGGATGTTTTGAGTTAGGATCTTTTTGCGTTTTGTATTATCTTTGATTGTTGTGCCGATGTTCTCTGGAATCTTCTGCACCTGAGATTCTCTCTTCCATCTCTTGTGTTCTGTTGCTGATGCTCGAGTCTGTGGTTCCAGTTTTCTTTCCTAGGGTTTCTATCTCCAGCGTTTCCTCGCTTTGGGTTTTCTTTATTGTGTCTACTTCCCTTTTTAGGTCTAGTATGGTTTTGTTCATTTCCATCGCCTGTTTGGATGTGTTTTCCTGTTTTTCTATAAGGACTTCTACCTGTTTGGTTGTGTTTTCCTGTTTTTCTTTAAGGACTTGTAACTCTTTAGCAGTGTTCTCCTGTATTTCTTTAAGTGAGTTATTAAAGTTCTTCTTGATGTCCTCTACCATCATCATGAGATATGCTTTTAAATCTGGGTCTAGCTTTTCGGTTGTGTTGGGGTGCCCAGGACTAGGTGGCGTGGGAGTGCTGCATTGTGATGATGGTGAGCGGTCTTGATTTCTGTTAGTAGGATTCTTATGTTTGCCTTTTGTCATCTTGTATTCTCTGGAGCTAGTTGTTATAGTTGTCTCTGGTTAGAGCTTGTTCCTCAGGTGATTATGTTAGCCTCTATCAGCAGACCTGGGAGACTAGATCTATCCTTAGTTTCAGTCGTCAGAGTACTCTCTGCATGCAAGCTCTCCTCTTGCAGGGATGGTGCCCAGATATCTGGTGTTTGAACCTGCCTCCTGGCAGAAGTTGTGTTCCACTCACCAGAGGACTTAGGATCCCGTGGAGGATCCTGTGTGGGTCCTTGTGGGTCTCCGTAGACTCCCCCTGGCCAGGAACCCAGGTGCTGCAGTGGGCAGGCCGGAAGGGACTTGAGCCCTGTATCAGGCCAGGTTTCCTGCTTCCTTAATTAATGCAGTCTCAGGACCTGCACGATTGGATTGGAGTGGGCGCTGTGTTCCACTCACCAGAGGTCTTAGGATCCCGTGGCAGATCCTGTGTGTGTCCTTGCGGGTGTCTGCAGACTCTCCCGGGCCAGGGACCACGGTGCTGGTGCTGCAGTGGGCTGGCCAGAAGGCAGGCTTTTTTTTTTTTTTTAAATTAGGTATTTTCTTCATTTACATTTCCAATGCTATCCCAAAGTCCCCCATACCTTCCCCTGCCACTCCCCTACCCACCCATTCCCACTTCTTGGTCTTGGCGTTCCCCTGTACTTAAGCAGGTGGACTCCAGAAAATCAAATAACCCCATTAAAAATGGGGCTCAGAGCTAAACAAAGAATTCTCACCTGAGGAATACCGAATGGCTGAGAAGCACCTGAAAAAATGTTCAGCATCTTTAATCATCAGGGAAATGCAAATCAAAACAACCCTGAGATTCCACCTCACACCAGTCAGAATGGCTATGATCAAAAATTCAGGTGACAGCAGATGCTGGCGAGGATGTGGAGAAAGAGGAACACTCCTCCATTGTTGGTGGGATTGCAAGCTTGTACAACCACTCTGGAAATCAGTCTGGTAGTTACTCAGAAAATTGGACATAGTACTACCAGAGGATCCCGCAATACCTCTCCTGGGCATATATCCAGAATATGTCCCAACCGGTAAGAAGGACACATGCTCCACTATGTTCATAGCAGCCTTATTTATAATAGCCAGAAGCTGGAAAGAACCCAGATGCCCCTCAACAGAGGAATTGATACAAAAAATGTGGTACATTTACACAATGGAGTACTACTCAGCTATTAAAAAGAATGAATTTATGAAATTCCTAGGCAAATGGATGGACCTGGAGGGCATCACCCTGAGTGAGGTAACCCAATCACAAAAGAACTCACATGATATGTACTCACTGATAAGTGGATATTAGCTCAGAAACTTAGAATACCCAAGATATAAGATACAATTTGCGAAACACATGAAACTCAAGAAGAACGAAGACCAAAGTGTGGACACTTTGCCCTTTCTTAGAATTGGGAACAAAATACCCATGGAAGGAGTTACAGAGACAAAGTTTGGAGCTTAGACGAAAGGATGGACTATCTAAAGACTGCCATAACCAGGGATTCATCCCATATTCAGCCTCCAAACGCTGACACCATTGCATACACTAGCAAGATTTTGCTGAAAGGACCCTGATATAGCTGTTTCTTGTGAGACTATGCCAGGGCCTAGCAAACACAGAATTGGAATCTCACATACAATTGTCTATCGTAATGGACACCTTAGTTTCATTTCCTGTTTCTGTGAAATAATATTTTGAGTAAAGGCAACTTAATGGAGAAAGGGCTTATTGGGCCGGAGAGATGGCTCAGAGGTTAAGAGCACCAACTGCTCTTCCAAAGGTCCAGAGTTCAATTCCCAACAACCACATGGTGTCTCACAACCATCCGTAATGAGATCTGACGTCCTCTTCTGGAGTATCTGAAGACAGCTACAGTGTACTTACATATATAATAAATAAATATTTTTTAAAAAGAGAGAGAGAAAGAGCTTATTTAATTCACAATTTCATGTTATATTTATTGTGTGGTAATCAAGGTAGCAGAGGCTTGAAGTACTTAACAACGTTATATCCACAGTCAAAAGTAGAAAGCAATGAATTAACACGTGCATACACATATCCCATCCACAGTTAAGATATGCCTTCCCTATCACTTTGAATACAAGACATGGAGAAATCAACTTTATACTGGCTTTAAATAGGAAAGTCTTTCTTTGCTGGCCAGCTTACATCTGGACAGAAAGTGCTATTCAGGCTGTAGGGGAGAAAAGACACTGATGAGGCCACCTAACCCTGGACCATGCATCCTACAAATTCTCTCCAGCCTGGCAAGATGTGTCCACTTATGAAAGGGTGGCATAACAATTATGAGGTAAACAACTGCTTTCCGTTTAGATATGAAGCTTGTTCTACAGGAGGGATTGGCTGATTCACAGGGTGACTATCAGAATTCAGAACCTCAAAGCAAAGGACTTGCTGAAGGTTGGTGGGATTCACTCTCAACCCAAAAAGCCCTTCCCCCACCATGAGCTCTGGCTCAGAAAATCTCACAGTGGAGCAACATGTTTACTTCCTTTTGTCATTCCTGCGGGCAGGTTACTCTAGGTGTTGCCCTTTCCATCTTTCTGCAATGCCATTTAAGTATATTTTGATTTCTAAATTTCCTATTTAGAAAATTTTTCTATTTTCTATTTTCTTTTTCTATTTCCATTCATTCACCTGCAAATTTCATTTGTCTTTACAGCTGAAGAGTATTCCATTGCATATACACACACCACATTTTCATTTTCCACTCACCAGTGGAAGGATAGTTAGGCTCTTTTCATTCCTACTTACTGGGAATAGAGTACCATTGACCGTGGCTGAACAAGCTATCTGTGGAGGAGGATGTCAAGTTATATTTCTGGGCTGCGTCCTGGGTATTTATCATCATTACTTTACACATAACTTGAAAAAAAACCCCACACATTCATTGAATTTTTCGTTTAAATGACTGATTCTTAGTTTCCAAGCCTTGTACTTGCCTCACAGTATTTGTTAATTTTTTAAGAGCATCTAGAAAAAAAAAATTTTTTTTTTTGGTAAAAGTTTTCTTAACCTTCATTAAGTACACACCATGTCAGTAACAATTTTTATACGATGTATTTATTATTGGTCATTGTTCATTTCATTCATTAAATTATGAACACTCCAACAGCACTACAGTCCTGTTCAATGTTATCGGGTGTCAGTCTTGGGGTTACTACCGTTCTCATTTAACTCCAAGTACATTTTACATAGTCCACATATTTCCTCAGGCTAAGGAAAAAAAATATTTCTATTTACATTTGCTTGCAATATTAAGTACAGAGTACAATTTAGCAGCTAATTGCATTCTGCATCTTCTTTACTCGGACACATTTTGTAGATATAAATCTCGGGGGTAAAACATTAGCAAATGAAACTGGAATTTAAACCATAACTTTACCTTTTCTAGGTTGTTAGGTCTCTACTTTTGATGAGCAGTCCACTATGTTCCTCAGTATTTCATCCGAACCTTTATGAGGTACAAAATAATCTCCAAGGAAATACTTCATACAAGATGGAGTTTATTTTATTTAGCCTAACAATGTTAAGATATCTTTTATAAACTTAAATAAAAGTAATATAAGTAAAAATCACAAATTTTGTGTGTGTATCACAAATTGTATGTGTATATATAGATCATAAATATATACACACATATATATGACTTCCTTGCATATATATATATATATATATATATATATATATATATATATATATATATATATATAAATTTTAAGAGGCTAAGACGCTAAGAATAAAATATTCTGCTGCTGTTCACTGTCTGTCTTTCGGAGGGTAGCTGGTATCATTTGGATACCATTAAGTTAAGGATGAGAAATGGATCCTCTCTTTTGGGTTGAAGTTTCTTTTCTAAGTGGAATACTAAACATGGTATGACTAGGAGGAAGCTTCCCGTGCAGTTCTAGAGAACTGGAAGAGGCAGGTGCTGCTAAGACTGTGCATATGATTTGTGAAACACTTATACGGTCATTTGAACAACGAATCCTTGTGTATCAAATAAGATATAATTCAGCGGGCTCGTGAGATGGCTCAGTGGGTAAGAGCACCCGACTGCTCTTCCAAAGGTCCAGAGTTCAAATCCCAGCAACCACATGGTGGCTCACAACCATCCGTAACAAGATCTGGCGCCCTCTTCTGCAGTGTCTGAAGACAGCTACAGTATACTTACATATAATAAATAAATAAAAAAATAAAATAAAATAAAAAAAGATGTAATTCAGCAAATTTTCAAAAACAATGTAAGTACAATTAACAGATAATACTTAAATGGCTTCAAAACAAGAATGGCTTCTTGGACACAAGGTTAAATGACTCATTAAAAAATTTTTAGTCCTCATATGGCCACTTTTTATAAGCTGTACCTCCATGAGTCTGAAAAATGAGAGATTTTGTTACAATTTAATGATAGAACCACAGAAAGAGCTTCTGTGAAAAGGACCTTTTCCAGTGGACAAAGAGAATCTAGGAGATGAACTCACCGCTGCTGTGGCTGCATGTCAAAACCTCACTGTGATGAGCAAGGCCTCTTATCCGAATGAGTAAGAGATGAGTTTCTGAGCTCACCGCTCCTTTCCTTCCTTTGTAGCTGCTGCTGGTTTTTCTTGGAGCCATAAACGATGCCGAAAGAATTCAGACTAGAGGCTAATGAACTTTATGCTAAGATATCACAGAAGAGCATACTTCCCAATGTCATCCTACTTATGGAGGACTTTTAAAAAAGCATATGAATACAGGAATGTCTATAGAATTCACAATGCTTGATGAAGGCAGACAGGAAGACACTGTCTTCCTGAGTTGTGTAGGCTCTGATTTCTGTATCTGTTTCATTTCAGGGAATAGGAAATTATAAAAGCAGGGGATTTTATGAAAGGGAAGGCTAGTACTAGACCATGTTTAAAGTTATGGTTATTTATTTAAGCACAAGCTGCCGACCAGAGCTCAGATGACTTTGCACAGTGCAAAGGTGCAATTATAGCATTTACTTTATCTTGTTGAAGAGAGAGATGCCTGTTATTTATTTGAAGGAATAAATTCTCAGCTGTTAAAGTATCTGAACTCAAAAGAGGTTTAAATGCCATGTGGCTGTAGTTAAAGTGTGTGTCCAATGTGATACCATATCCCTGTGCATTTTATATGGAACCAATAGCCCAGAGGGTTTGGCCATTGTGTGTGTGTGTGTGTGTGTGTGTGTGTGTGTGTGTGTGTGTGTATGTGTGTATGTGTGTATGTGTGTATGTGTGCAATTATCTTAGAAAGAGAAGGTGAAACTACCTCATATATATGTATATATAGTTATCACTTTAACCAGTACACTGGAACTATTTTTTTTTTTTTTTTTTTTTTTTTTTTTGGTGACTATATGAAGCCTGAGACCATACGGCTTTAAACTTACCAGGTTTCTTTTTAAATGATATGCTGATTGGTTGAGTAGAAGAGGCTAAACTTAAAAGAACTTCATAAGATAGCATCTTGATCCACTGTTCAATTTCATTTTATTTTATTTCTTTTTCCAATTAGTGATACATAAGGAAAATTGAGCATCAGATATTGTAAGAAAATCAAAATAGTAAAACCCCAGGAAATGGTCCTGCTTTTGGGGACCTGTGCTTTAGTTGGAAAGAGTCAGCAGAATGACCTTTCCTTCAGGTGGAAAATATTGCAAATATGGTCAGATGGCTTATAGGGTAGGCAAGGTGACAACTAATTCACCAATATCATTTGGCTCTCAATGTTTTAAAGTCCATAAAGCAAAGTGGAGATGAGTTTAAATAACAACTGATATTTTAAATTACTAAGTCACTAACATTTCACTATTTTTAAAGTCCTTTTCAATCCTTTCAAATCAATATTGCTTGTCCTTTTTTAAAAATTAATTTTGGTATGATCAATGCAAAAGCAAAGGCTATGAAAGAGATGAACATGAATACAGTCCTAGAGTGTAAGGGAGTTGAGAATAATCCCTGTAATAGCTTATATATTTCGGTGAAATATATTCAGTGGTCTACATTTTTTCCATTTCTAAGTTAATAGACTGAAAACTCATATTTATAAAGTTATTTATTTAGAATTTTTTGCAGCTATTTTCCAAAGTGCCCTTTAAACTACAGACAAAATTACACGTGTATACATGTGACAATGCTTACAAAATTGAGTAGATATTGAAAGTATAACAACGTAAAAACAGAATTCTAGGCCTTTAGGCCCAGGCTTGGGAATGTGGCCTTTGTAAAGGTATGCTAATCATAAAAGAGATAGTGACATTCCTCTACCCACCCGCTTCCTGGGTTCAAAGAGTGCTCATTCAAAGAAAGTCACCCAGAACCTGCAATGCAAATGTGCTATTGTTAGGGGCTCTTAGACGCTGTCTTGAGAGTTAACAATTACCAGGTATTCCTTGTGACTCTTGTAACTTTACACTTCCTTGTGACTCTTAACTGGTATCTTTGGTATCTTCCAACAACGCCCTCCCCACTTCCTTGAGTTTCGGTTTCTTCCTTTAAATACCCCCTTACCCAGCTACTCGGGGCGCCACGGTCCTCTACCCCTGCGTGGTGTATGACCATGGGCCCGAGAGCGCTCTTGAATAAAAATCCTCTTGCAATTTGCAGCAAGACCCGTTTCTTGTGGGTGATTTTGGGGTGTCGCCTCTCCTGAGTCAGAACGTGGGGGAGTCCTCACGTTGTGGGTCTTTCATTTGGTGCATGGGCCGGGAAACGCGACCACCCCTCACACCCGAGAACCGACTTGGAGGTATGGGGATCCCCTCTTGTGTGCGTGCCGGCCGGTGTCTCTGTTCTGAGTGTCTGTTTTCTGAAACGAACATTGGAACATGTGCTTGTTGTGTTGGGTTGTTTGTATCTTGTCCTATGTTTCTGAAACACGGCAAAGTCTGAGTTTAGATCCATCTGAGTTTATTGAATTTGTGTCTTGGTTTCAGGGTTACGAGATCGTGGGTTCGAGTCCCACCTTGTGCCTTGGTTTTACATCTGGCAGAGTGAGGAACAAGTGTGCTTCTCTGGTTTTGGTCGTCTAGGTAGAAGTGGACGACGGTGTTTGTAGACGATGGGGTGATGGGGTTTTCTGAAATGCGCGCGTCTGTATTTGCAGCTGTCCTTTTGGGCCGTAAGGACCGGAGGACTGTGGTCGGCAGACGTGCTAAGAGGACCACAGGCTGTGGCCCTGGGGGACGCCCTGGGAGGTAGGGAGAGTCAGGGACGCCTGGCTGTCTCCGGAGATCGGTTAAAGCGGAAGCTTCTCCCTCCAACATCGTCTAATTCTTTTGCCTGCTTGTGGAGGACAAGAAAGGGTCGAGTGTGTCTGGATCTGTTGGTTTCTGTTTTGTGTGTTTTTGTGTATGTGTTTAGAGCTATGTGAAAATCTAAAAAAAAAAAAAAGCAAAGGTAATTCTCATAGGTGCTTTATACCCTGACTAGAGATAGTTTACACCTGAGATGTGAGAGAATGGGTTTTAAGAAAAGTAGTACTCTCCGACTATCTGGGGGTAATTTGGTAATAAAATAAAATAAACAGTATTAATTGGTCTTTGGAGCCCTGCATCTGTAGTTAGGAATCTAGTGTGGCTGGAGAAGCCCTGCTAGGTGCTGATTATAAACGCTGCTCTTATAGGGACGAGCAGCTTCTCAAGTTCTATGGTAAGGGAACAGATGGCTGCTTTTCCTACAAAAATCTCTGTGCTTGTGATTATTGGATTCATCAGGTGACAAGGTGCTCCTCTCTTGAAATTACAGCTAGAAAAAGTAAGAATTTTGTTTGGTTTAAATGAGCAAATGTATACGGCCATTTCATTTTTGTTTCTAAATAGTTTCAAAAGTATAAATATGTTTTATATGTCTTGGTTATAGATTAGTGGCTCATAAGTTATTGGTTATGATTAAAAATTTGTAACATTGGTAACAAAAAGTTGACTTAAAACTGGTAACTCTGGGTTAGAGTAATTCAGAACATGTGGCATGAGCCAACCCATGGGAACAGGTCTCTAAAGATACGCCTGAATTGGGTAATATTCTGTGTAATTCTTATCCTAGAAACCTGATTATAATAGATATATTGGCGGCTACACCTTCTTGTGTTTGTGTGCAGGAACAGACAGCCAAAACTTTGTAGCAAGTAATGTTTTTGGAGTTCAGTTTTAAAGAAAATAGATTGTTTTTATTGTTAAAATTGGGTTTTGCTTCTCAAAATTGTACTTGTACTCTCATGTTACAAGAAAAATTAAAAGCTTCTCCCGAACCGGAGCCACCAGCTAAATCGGCTCCTCCAAAATCTATAAAGCCTCCTGAGTGGCCTAGTCCACAACCTTTCCCCTTATCCACAGCCTCAATCCCCGCCGATGGGAACCCTGAACCCCTCAGGGTGACAAGAGGAGGACCGCTGCGGGTACATGAAACTGCAAAACACAGAGTCCTGGCGGGACTCTGGTAGACCCGCCCAAACTTTTAACCCTTCAGTACTGGTCATTTTCCTCTGCTGGTATTTATAACTGGAAAATTAACCACCCCCTTTCTCAGGATCCCCAACGCCTCACAGGGTTGGTGGAGTTCCTTATGTTCTCTCATCAGCCTACTTGAGATGTAATCTACATTTAGAAAGATGAAATTTTAGGATTAAGAAAAATAGCCTCTTAATGTTGACAGTAAAACAGCATTCATAGCAGCAGAATGAAAAGTCTGATTACAATTCAAA